>NW_012116944.1:418573-424217 GCF_000951035.1 Colobus angolensis palliatus
CGGCCATGGCGGACAGCGCCAGCGAGAGCGACACGGACGGGGCGGGGGGCAACAGCAGCAGCTCGGCCGCCATGCAGTCGTCCTGCTCGTCGACCTCGGGCGGCGGCGGTGGCGGCGGTGGAAAGTCGGGGGGCATTGTCATCTCGCCGTTCCGCCTGGAGGAGCTCACCAACCGCCTGGCCTCGCTGCAGCAAGAGAACAAGGTGCTGAAGATAGAGCTGGAGACCTACAAACTGAAGTGCAAGGCACTGCAGGAGGAGAACCGCGACCTGCGCAAAGCCAGCGTGACCATCGTGAGTGCCCCCCGGGGGCGCGCCGCAGCGCCAACCTCCGCCCGGCCCGGGAGGGGCTGCACCCGAATCCAGGCAACCCCCAGTCTTCCCCAGATTCCCGGGGACCCTCTGAGACCACACTCCCTGCGGGGACCTGCTGGCCTCCGGGAGGAGAGGGAGGTGTCCTTTCGGGGCCACGCGGGTCTGTCCTCCTCGGGGGGCTGAGGACCCTTGCGCGGTGCGGGGCAAGGCTACTGTGGCAACCATTCATGGTCCCTTTTGGCCTCTGGAGAGGAGGCCCCTCCGGGGCTGGGCTGGAGGCTGGCGGCGTGGCTGGGGGGCGGGGTAGGACTTTTTTCAGCCCTAGCATGCTTGAGGGGTGCGTCCAGAATCTGGGGAACCCCAGTCCGGGGGAGAGAGAGGGAGCTGGGATCTCTTACTGGGGCCTGGCTCGGAGTGTGGGGGTTCGCAGCTGGGCTGGGTACTAAGCTGGCATCTGGACGGCACTAGCTGGATCGCTCGGGTACGGGGCGGGAGAGAGTGGCCGGGAATCCGGGAAGTGGAGTTTTCTGGCCAGGATCGAGAGGGAAGGGCGGGTACCACGCTAATGCTCCCACCTCCATTGGAAGCTCTTTGCCTTGGGGTGGGAGGGTGGACGGTTTACAGCGAGGAGAGTGCAGCATTCAGGCCTGGACAGAGCTGGGGCCGAAACCAGGGGAAGGGTAGCGACTTTGATTCCCTGGCTGAGCCAGAGGTACTTGTGTTTGCTTCATTCGTAGAGTGGTTAGGAGTATCTTGCTTCTGAGTCTAGATACTGGAGAACAGGCCATCAGTTCTGTTTCTACCTGGTCCCTGGAGGCTGCCCAGAAAAGGGTAAGCTTGGGTCTGTAGGTCTTTCCTGGTGTGGCAGGCGTTTAGAAAGGCCCGTATAGCAGTGATGAGGCGAAACATAACTAGAAAAAGTACACTGTGTACTCTTACCTATCATCCCTGCCAGCTCACCACATCATTAACATGCAGGATCCCCACACAGACAACTGTATTCAAATCAGAAGTTTCCCAGCCAGGAGCAGAGAAGAAAATGTCAAGAAATCAAGGGGGATAAATTGCCATAGCTGCTGCAAAATAGCAGATTAGGCTGAACTTTGAAATGAAGAAAAAGGGATGACTTTGGGGATGGAGGGTCACACCTTGGAAATGGGGCAAGTTTAGGATGCCCCTTGTGCCAGGAAATAGCCTTCGGTGGAGGAGCCTGTGTATATATGTGCGCGAGTGTGTATACCCCCAATGCTGGCTCATACATGAGAACTAGATGGCATTCTTAATTCGTGTAGAAAGCAAGTTGCAGGTTAAGTGTGATCAGTAAGAAACTTTTCATGCTCAAATCCAATTTTGGAGAATGGAATTGGAGCAACTTGTATGTGAGATGGTAAAGTTCTTGAAGTGCCCTTTTGGTAGGAAGGGGGGTGGGGGCGGGGAATTTGCAGAGGCAGCCACTTCCAAGCCTCCTATGCAGCTTTCTTGGCTGACAGAGATGTCTTTGCTGAGTGGGTATTAAGAAGAGAGGGAAGTTGGTGGAGGCAGTTTATTTAAGATTTGAGTTAGTAAATGAGAAGGTTAGTCTCTTGGAGGTTGTGAACCATGGAAAGTAATAAAACTTGCATGAAGTGAAATAGCCTTTTGCATGCAATGGGCAATTCAGGCTGGTTTTGTTTGGGAGGGAGGAATGAGGGATGCAGAGACTATGAAAGGGTTATCTGTTTGACACTTCGACCATACTATAAGTAGGTTTGTAAACTGTACTTACAGATGTTGGCTTTGCAGGAACAAATGTGTTCATTCCCAGTGTTTAAAATCACAGGCCTTCTGAGTACTTAGCTCGAAAAGTGTATAAGGTGGTGGCTTTTTTTCTTAGCACTTACCCTTAACTAAAACTGACATCCAGCCGAATATACTTTGTGAAATGTCGTGTGGTGTTAATGAGTAAAGTTAAAATTGTTTTAGGTGACACTGCACAAGTAGCAGAAGCCTCTCAGTTCTTCTTTAATCTCTGACTAATATATTCAGGGAGACAAATAAAAAAGTGCTTGTGATTCGCCTGGTTTCCTAATACTTGGCAGTTGTTACTGAGGAGCTGAATGATAAATGCAGAAAATAGATTCCTTCAAGATTTTGCAGGTGTTAACTGACCTAGGATCCAGATTCTGTGGGGGTGCGTTTTACCTCTCAGGTATGTAATGTGGGAGGAGAAATGTATGTGACTCCATGAAATGGGTCTGTGAAAACAGAGAGTCCATTGAACTACACTTTAGTAGTTTATATCAGGGTTAAGCTGTCCAATCCCTGACATTGCTTACTTAAGCATTACCCTTGCTAGTGGCAGTCAAGGAAGTTTCTGATAATTAAGTGAAGACCTTGTTCGATTTTTCAGTGTTAAATAGTTAATTTGAAGGTAAGATGGTACCATAATTCTGGTAATTGCCTTTCTGGCTCTTTTTAGTTCTAATTGTGATATTGACGTTCATGTTCTTGAGCACTAAAGGTGATTGTGGCCTTCTTTTTCCTTGAGCATGTTCAGGAAGGCACATTGCCTTTTTGTCACTCCCTGGGGAAGAGACGGTCTCCCCCTGCCGCCACTTGTTTTGTTTTTTAATAGACTTTACTTTTTAGAGCACTTTTATCTTCAGAGTAACACTGAACATAAAGTACAGAAATTTCCCACATAACCCTTGCCTTCACACAGGCACGACCTCCTCCACCATCAACGTCTTACATCATAGTGGTCCATTGTTATAGTCAGTGAACCTACACTGATACATCGTTATCACCCAGAGTCTAGAGTTTACTTGGTCTTGTATATTCTATGAGTTTAGACAAATGTATGATGACACATGTCCACCATTATAGTATTACGCAGAGTTTTTCTGCCCTGGAAGTCTTCCACGCTCTGTTCATCTTTCCCTCCCTGCTAACTCCTGGCAACCACTATCTTTTTACTCTCTCCTTAGTTTTGCCTTTCCCAGAATGTCATGTAATTGGAATCATACAGTATGCAGCCTTTTCACTTAGTAAATGCATTTAAGTTTCCTCCATGTTCCCCAACTCCTATGTCTTGGTTTCTGTTCAGGGTTAAATAATATTTCATTGTTTGGATGGATCATAATTGATCCATTCACCTCCTGAAGGGCATCTTGGTTGTTTCTACCTTTTGGCAATTATGAATAAAGCTGCTGGAAATATTCATGTGCAGGGTTTTGTCTGGAAAGATATCAGTTCATTTGTTTAAATACCAAAGAGCATGATTGCTGAATTATATGGTAAAAGTATGTTTAGTTTTATAAGAAATTGCCAAACTGTCTTCCAAAGTAGCTGCACTGTTTTTCATTCCCACCAACAATGAGTAAGAGCTGCTTTTGCGGGGCCGGACATGGTGTCTTACACCTGTAATCCCAGTACTTTGGGGAGACCGAGGCAGGCGGATCACCTGAGGTCAAGAGTTCGAGACCAGCCTGGCCAACATGGTGAAACCCCATCTCTACTAAAAAAAAAAAAGTACAGGAAAATTAGCTGGGGGTGGTGGTGCATGCCTGTAATCCCAGACTCCCTGGAGACTGAGGCAAGAGAATTGCTTGAACCCAGGAGGCAGAGGTTGCAGTGAGCCAACATCATGCCACTGCACTCCAGCCAAGGCGACAGAGCCAGACAACGTCTCAAAAAAAAAAAAAAAGAGTTGCTGTTGCTCACCAACATTTGCTGTTGTCAGTGTTCTGGATTTTGACCATTCCAATAGGTGTATAGTAATATCTGTTATGCCCTTTTTAAAGCCAAGTCCAAAGGCTAATAGAAGCTCTTAACCAATGGTCTCTTCTGGTATGTAAGTGGCTATTCTGGTCAAACTACCCATTTAATGAAGAACTAGTTTCGTGGGCCTGTGTTCTCAGTATCTGTACAACAGCAGTAAACATCATCTGTGGGAGAGACTCAACTGTAAGAAGTCTTTCAGTCGTGTCCACAAGTGCCTGGTGCACCTGTGAGTTATAGCCTGCCCTAGGCCGTTTTATCTGGGGCTTAAAAGTGGAATAGAATATTTTGAGTGAGTATTCAATTTTCCCTATTAAGTCAGCAGGGGAATCAGGCTCCTGATTACGGATCATAATTTCTTTTTTTTTTTTGGAATGGGGGAAATAAATGCATAGTCACCTTTTTGAGTAGCTTTTGTATGTTAGGCCAGATCTGTTGGTTTGTCCTATGAGTGAGAATGTGATTGTGAATTATATGATTCAGTGTAGTGAGGGTTATTGTGGGGTGGTGGTCTTAGGGGTGGTGGTCTTAGGGGTGGTGGTCTTGGGGGGGTGGTCTTAGGGGTTGGTGGTCTTAGGGGTTGGTGGTCTTATTGGTGGTGGTCTTAGGGGTGGTGGTCTTAGAGAAGGTGAGGAAATGCAATTGTGAGCAGTAATTGGATGGCTTCAAAGTTCTCAACTAGTTGCTGGCATTCTCCGTGTATAAGCAGGGCCTCAGGTGGTTCTCTAGGGTGTGTACCTCTTCCAGGCAGTTTCAGACCTTTGGTATGTGTTTGGTTTGGAAATCAAGGCCTATAATAAATCACTGATATTTAAGTGTCTCTCTGACTGTAAAATTAATCCTTTATTGTAGAAGTTTAGGGAAATACAGAAGTACAAGCTCTTTTGAAGTTAGAATAGAAAAATATGTTGGTCTGGCATGATTAGAAAACCTAGCTATTTTAAACATCAGTGTAATGGTTTCATTAACTGATAAAAACTGCCATATAGTTGATGTTGTGTGTTTTGGATTATTTACTCTGGAAGCTTAATATGTTATTTTCAATTTTTAAGACTTTTGTCAGACTCTGAAGATACAAATCGATATTGCCTTTATAAATGTGAAGATGAGAGTGTGATATCTCTTTTCCCCCCGTTTAGAAAAGTATTTCTTAGATTCTTATGGAAACACCCAACTTTAGACACAACTTTGAGGAAAATGTGACCTCACAGTTAGGTCTAACTGTACACAAGTCTTCTTAAAGAGGCCTTTCTCATATTTCTTCAGCATTTACGAGTTGTTCACATTTATAAGTATCTTCTATGTGTTTCACATATTCTATTTGTACTTAATTTTTAAAAACTTTTTTGTTTTTGCTTTTGTTTTGTGACAGCTTTACTCTATTACCCAGACTGGAGTGCAGTGGTGTGATCTCAGGTCACTGCAATCTCTGCCCCCCAGGTTCCAGTGATTCTCTTGCCTCAGCCTCCCTAATAGCTGGGCCTGCAGGCATGCACCACCATGCCCATCTAGTTTTGTATTTTTAGTGGAGATGGTGTTTACCGTGTTGTCCAGGCTGGTCTCGGAACTCC
>NW_012116944.1:424492-432229 GCF_000951035.1 Colobus angolensis palliatus
TTAAAAACTTTTTTGTTTTTGCTTTTGTTTTGTGACAGCTTTACTCTATTACCCAGACTGGAGTGCAGTGGTGTGATCTCAGGTCACTGCAACCTCTGCCCCCCAGGTTCCAGTAATTCTCTTGCCTCAGCCTCCCTAATAGCTGGGCCTGCAGGCATGCGCCACCATGCCCATCTAGTTTTGTATTTTTAGTGGAGATGGTGTTTACCGTGTTGTCCAGGCTGGTCTCGGAACTCCTGGCCTAAAGTGATCCACCCACCTCTGCCTCCCAAAGTGCTAGGATTTCAGGCATGAGCGACCACACCCAGCCAAAAGCTAAAATTTTAAAGATCATGACAGTCTTTCACAGTGCTGTCCTATTTGCTAGAGATGGGGAATCATTAGAGAATTCACAGGATCTGGTTTATGGTGACTCTTGTTCGGGACCAGAGAGGCTGGTCTACAGCAAAAATCGGAGGTAGCCATTGCTTGCTTAAAAATATTCAATGACTCCCCATTGTCCTTGGATTCAGGTAAATCTTCTGGTGATTTACTAGGCTCTGCATGATTGGAATGTCCTGCTTGCTTCACAGCCACACCCCTTACATGCATTTAGCCCAGGGTGCATTCTCTAAGCTCTCACTTCACTCCTTTACTACTAGCACCCAGAACTTCAGTAGGTTTCCTCTGACTCCTCAGTGGTGCCCCTCGTCCCCCTAAATGTTCTTCTGTATTCCTCCCCTCCTTTCTGCTTTGTCAGTTGAAGTAGACTGTATTGCCTTCTCCACCTGAACCCCTTCCTGGTATGCCCTGATACTTCCTCTTTGTCAGCCACACACTGGGGTATGCATCTGCTTACGTGGTTCCATAGACCTCCCTCTGTCACTGACACTTGGCTGCAGAGATCTTTCCCAGTTCATGTGTAAATTTCTTTGGGGGCAGAATTTGCCTTGTTCATCGCATTCCTCAGCGCTTGGCATGGGGGAAATGCTCAGAAATTTGTTGAGCTGGCTCCAGAGGCACGGGTATGTGTGTACTTGTTTCTTTCTGCCATGAAGGTGCCAACACTCTCTCCAGGACGTTGTCTTCATAGAGCCACTGCCCTGCCACAACAGCAAACACTTTATTTACCATAGTTGATGAAACAGACCAGATATGTGAATGGGTATATGTGAATACTTTGGGAGACCATTGCAATCAGTGTGCCCTTGCCTTCTTGCTTTGGGTGATGTGGGCTACCTTGTAGCATATACCTGGGTGCTCCTGATAACATTTTATCTGAAAGAGGACAAAGTATTTTCAGGTTCTCCTTTCTAAGTGTTTCTGAGTAAGGTTTGGAGGAAAAAGTAGCCCCGTTGGAAGTGTTCAGATTTGCTGCTTTGGTTTTGGCGATGGTGACAGATCATTCCAGGTGTTTCCTATGACTTTTTAATGTTGAAATGCCCTACTGGGAAACAACTCTGGCCCATTGCAGGGGGATACATTAATGCAAATAAATACAGGTGACCTGTAGCAGTGATGGGGGAAGCATCTGAAAACAGGGTAGGGGGATTGTTGAATTCTTATGTCTGCTTGTGTCTTGCAGAGACACAAGTGTCACCACAGTGTTGTGTGTGTGTGTTTTCCTTAAATCATACCTTGCTGAAATAATTGTGTTTACACTTCAAAATGCTAACACAAACTACCAAACTGCAGTCAGGCTGAGTAAGGAATAATAGGAATCTTTTCTGTCCCCTCTGTGTACTTTTTTCCTTAGTGGGTAGGTGTTGCTTTTTGTTTTCAATCACAACGTGGTTGTTTTCAGGCATATTGAATTATTGTCAAAGTTGGCAGAGTAAATGTTCACAGGTTCAGTATGTTCCTGCTTGGTGGTGGTTGCAATTTTTCTTGACAGAGGAACTAATCCTCTGGAAAATATTTTTAATTGTCAGGATCTTGGGGTGGCGTTAACTTGCAGATACTTCCTACTTCTCCAAGGCTGTCAAATTTTCTTATATTTTATGACTGTGAAATCCACAACTGTGAAGTTTATTCCAACCTTGATACCAGTAAATTGCAAAGGTCACTTCGTGTATGTTCTCTCTTTAGGGATAAGTATTCTTTAAAAGAGGGTTAACAATATGATTGATGGTCATTTAGAATTAACCCTCCCCTTTACTTACTGTTTCCTAGATCAGACATATGGAGTGCAATGTAATGATTGCAGTTCATTACAATAGTTATTTGTTTGTTGCTGGGAGATTTTCTGGTCTCCCTCTCTGCCCGCGCCTTTGTTTCTTCAGTAAGGTACAAAATGGCATGTAATAAATAAAATAAATATAGCCTCAAAGAAGCAGGATTCAGCCGTCAAGTGCTTATAATACTGTGTGCTAGATAGAAATATCCAAAAGGAATGTTAGGGCTCTCCCAGTAGCATAGTGAGGATAACACTAGACTTTCTTTCAGCCTGGCACTGGCCTGGTGCTGTAGGGAATACAGAGCAGAGGGAAACAGTCTTTCTCTCCAGCTTTGGGGCTTGTGCAGTGCATGCAGAAGGAACCAACACCCACATGGACGCAGGAAAGGAAGCTTAGGCAAGAAGGGAAGCTTAGGCCGACTCCTGTAGGGGTTCCCAGGGAGGGGAATTTTACCTTGCAGCTTCCCAAATGAAGTTCATTTATCTCTGTGAATATCTTTAAGGAAAACAGTGTATCACATTCATTCGCAGTTTAATTAGCTTGTAGTTTATTTTGTAAGGCAGAGATGGGGAGAGCTGTTGCTCAATTTATGCTGAGGTGGCACCGGGAGGCTTTTGGTTTGTTTTTAATTTTCGTTTTTATGTGATGATGACTGAAAAGAAATGTCATTGATATTTTAATTTCATAATCTGCATCTGTCAGTACATGGAAATTATCTAGGTGGTTTTTTCACTCTACTCCTGTTATACTCTGAGGCCCACCCGTGTTTCCTTCGTGGAATAATGGTGGATAGACTGAATTTCTCAAGTTTTTAATCTGAAACTATCCGAAAGCAAAGACTTCTTGCAGTAAAATTAGAGGTACTATTTTATAGGCAATTTTGAATTCTAGTTTTTTACAAAAGCTGTGCTGATTGATGGGCTAATCTTCCATGCATCTGTTCCAGATCAATCCAGGCTTGGTGGTGCCAGGTGTGTGTCCAGAGTGATCTGGGTAATGCTCACCAGGGCATCTCAGGGCACTGAGGATCAAATGAGGCCACTTGGTACCGCAGAGCAGAGTTGGGATGTTCAGCCAGGCATAGGTCATAATTCAAAAAGTTTTCCATAGGAGGAAGGAAGAGGGTAAAAGAATGAAAGCAGCAGGGATTATGGGTGAACTAAAGAAAATTCTTAGAAATCTAGTTACCTGTGTTAAACACTTCATATGTTGCTTCTATAAGTGAATAGTTTGAGTCTTTTGTGCTATCTGCTCGTTGAGATTGAATTAGAGAGGCTAAAAGGGACAGATTTGAGAGAAAAATAATTATACCTAGAGTTTCATATAGAAGACTTGTATGCAAGCTTGACTTTTTAAAAATTATCCTAATAGACCGGGTGCGATGGCTCACACTTGTAATCCGAGCACTTTGGGGGAGCCGAGGTGGGTGGATCACCTGAGGTCGGGAGTTCGAGACCAGCCTGACCAACATGGAGAAACCCCTTCTCTACTAAAAATACAAAAAATTAGCTGGGCATGTAATCCCAGCTACTCGGGAAGCTGAGGCAGGAGAATCGCTTGAACTCAGGAGGCGGAGGTTGCAGTGAGCCGAGATTGTGCCATTGCACTCCAGCCTGGGCAACAGGAGTGAAACTCCATCTAAAACAAAACAAAACAAAACAAAAATCCTAATATACCAACTGAAATGACAACTTATTCTACCGAGAGATGTTTTTTATGGGGTGGAGTTCTTCACTAGACCAGAGTTTATCTAAACAAAGACATTTATTGAGTCAAAACATTGTGTCTTCACTTCATTTAGTAGCCCCGCTAATCTTTGAGGAAAAAATCGACTAGGTGATTTTAATGCTTTTGTTAACCAAAGAGTATTGTTTTAAGTGTATTCTCCATAAAGTAGAGTTAGACTTTTTTAGGTTCAAATCACTGTCTGGTAAGGGTTTATGTCACTTGAAAAGTATATTAACTATTTTATGCCATTTTGAACCTTGCATGCATGGAGTTTATATTGAGAAATACCTTAGGTACCCAGAGAAGAGTACCAGTGACTTTTTTTGCATTTTTTTTTTTTGTGGTAAAAACATATACAACATATAATTCACCATTTTAACCATTTGTAAGTATACAATTCAGTGGCTTTAAGTACATTCACAATGTTTTGCAAACATCGCCATTATCCATTTCCAGAACTTTTCGTCATCCCAAATGGAAACTCTGTACCCATTAAATAATAATACCCATTTTTTCCTCCCTGGTAAACCTCTATTCCTAGTGACTTTTAATTTTTTTTTTTTTTTTTTAAAAGAAAGACTTACACTAGTCTACAAAAGCTGCTAGCTGCTTTTTACTGTCCCGGTCTTGAAGTTATAAATTTAGACCTTAAGTGTTGATGTCTTATTTAATTAAGTTTGTACTGCCTGTTAGCTGTCCCACATGTGGTTCTTTTTCTATCACTCAGCAAATGCGCAGTGCCCTAGCCCTATGCCGAGCTCTGGGCTTGGTGCCAGTAAGCCCCCAGATGCTGGATGAGGGAATAACCCATGGCGAGAGCTTGTCCTCCGGGAGGGAAGGGTCTTCCTCCAATACCTTCCCCCCAACACCTCACAGATGATGGTTGCTTTTTATTTTTTATTTTTAATGAAATGTATGCATTTAATTTCCTTGATAGCAGTTGGAATAAACTGTGATTTTATTTTTTAAATTACTTATTTTGATACTCACAGGTGCAGTTTATTACAGGGAAAGGATGCAGGTTAAAATAGTCAAGGGAAAAAGCATATAGGGCAGAGTCCAGGAACGTTTTTCATTGTGGAGCTTCCAGTTATCCTCTCCCCATGGAGTGTGCACAACATTACTTTCCTGGCAACAACACGTGACAATACACATGGAGTACTGCCAACCAGAGAAGTTCGGCCAAGCCTTGGGGTGCAGAGTTTTTCCTGGGGCTCCATCACGTAGACATGGTCGACCATCCACAGGGCAGATCTCAGTCTCCAGGCCCTGAGAAGGCTGTGCTGATACCACATGGCCCAAAGCACTCAGGCTGAATCACACTGTTAGGCTTTCCAGTGTGATCCAAGGCCCTCAGGTAAACAAAGACACTCTTATCAGTCATAACCTTCCAAAGGGTTAGAAATTGCCTCCAGAAAGTCAAGGGCTAAGGCCAGACCTCTTTGGGTGCAAGGTAAACAGAGTTTTAAAAGGTTTGAAGGAAAAAGAAAGCTTATAGAATTTTTATTCACCACCATTGTCCCACTTCCAAATCTTTTTGTGTGGCTGTGATAACAGTGAATGTTTATCCAGTGCTTACTATGGGATAGGAACTATTGGAAGGGGTTTGCGTATATCCTCTCATTTAATCCTCACCACAGTCCTGTACGATCAGTACTACTGTTTATCCATAGCCATAAGCCTACAAATTTAGGCCCAGAAAGCTTGTATCACTTGCCTGAGGTCCCATGGCTATCAGATGGGACTGGGATTTGAGCCTAGGTCTGACCTCAGAGCTTCTACAGTCTGTGGGAAGATGGCATATAAATTAATTTAGGGACAGGCCTTTTTGTTTGGTCGGTTTTCTTTGAGACGGGGTCTTGCTGTGTCACGCAGGCCGCAGCGTATTGGTGTCATCATAGTTCACTACAGCCTCGACCTCTTGAGCTCAGGTGATCCTCCCACCTTAGCCTCTGGAGTAGCGGGAACTACAGATATGTGCCACCACTCCTGCATCGTATCATTATTATTATTATTTTTATTATTATTATTTTTTTTTTGAGACGGAGTCTTGCTCTGTCGCCCGGGCTGGAGTGCAGTGGCTGGATCTCAGCTCACTGCAAGCTCCGCCTCCCGGGTTTACGCCATTCTCCTGCCTCAGCCTCCCAAGTAGCTGGGACTACAGGCGCCCGCCACCTCGCCCGGCTAGTTTTTTTTTTGTATTTTTTAGTAGAGACGGGGTTTCACCGTGTTAGCCAGGATGGTCTTGATCTCCTGACCTCGTGATCCGCCCGTCTCGGCCTCCCAAAGTGCTGGGATTACAGGCTTGAGCCACCGCGCCCGGCCCATTATTATTATTATTTTTTGTAGAGGGTCTTGCTATATTGCCCAGGCTAGTCTTGAACTCCAGGGCTCAAGCAATCCTTTCACTTTGGCCTCCCAAAGTGCTGGGATTACAGGCATAAGATACCATGCCCAGCCCAGAAACAGTTTTATCCTCGTCTCGTTGTGGGCATTTTCGTATTAGAAGTTTCTATGCAGTTCTGTTCTGTTAGGATCGTCAGGACTGCCCCATTACCACAGCAAATTCCCAGGATGCTGGGCCTAAGGGAGTGTTGCCAGGGTAGCAAACTCCCTGTCTTGGAAAAGAAATAATAACAGAGAAGGGTGCCTTCAGCTCATGGGGAACAGTCTGTGCTCCCCTTTCTGGCTCAGTTGCCTTCCAGTTGGGCCTTGGTCTACTCCACTCCTGCACCCTGTTTAGCGTACCCCAGGATATTGCCAGCTCTTCACATGGCATAGCCTTATGGATTCCCGCCCTGCCCCCACCCCCAGCCTGGAATCAGTTTCTTCCTTTGCATTTATGTTACAATCTCTACTTAAAAATAGTCTGATTAGCACAGTACAAGTGAGTTTTTTAGTTTTCTTCAACAAACATGAGTGTCTGCTGTATGCCAGGCAGTGTGCCTGTGTATAACAACTGGGATGATATTGTGCTGGTGGCATTGATGGTGGGCCCCAGTTCAATCCAGGAGTGGAAGCAGAGTCAGAGCGCAGGTTCTGAAATGAGGAGGTTTCTTAGTCACGATCTAAAGGATAAATCGAAGTTAATTCAAAAGAAGTAGGGGCTGAGTAATGGTTGGACAAGGCACTCCTCCCACACCCAGGCAGAACCTGAATGCCCAGAGCAAAATGAGGATGAGAGGAGAGCACTGCCCAGCTGGGCAACTCTAGGCTGTGCGCCTGGATTCCCTTCAGGAGCTCACTACAGAACGGCGGGGGAACAGTAAGAGCATTTCTGCCTCTTGGAAATCCACTCTGGCTACTTAGTGCAGATGTTTATTTGTGTTTTTTTAATGAAATACTTGAAGGCAGGTATTTTGTCATTTATCATCAGTAGGATGACCTGTCTTATTCCATGATAACAGTTGCCACGTATTGCAGTCTTGTGGTGTTTCTGGGTACAGTTCTCAACACATTACCTTTAGGGACTCATTGACTCCTCAGCACAACCCTTTGTGATCTCAGTGTCACAGATGAAAGACATGAGGCACGGGGAGTCCCGGCAACCCCTTGAAGATTACAGTAAGCAGTAGAGCAGGTATTGAACACAGCAGTCGGACGGTACCTTGCATGGTGACTGCCATGTAAAGACTGCCATTTGAAGGGTCATTTGTGTTTTCCATAACCTTAACACAGCTGTTCAATAAGTTTGTGGAATGGATTTTGGGAAGTGCGCACTTTTCTTCTTTGTAAACTATTCAGTGGAGAACCATATACTTACTGTAAAGTGTACAAAATGCACAAATTTATCGAACAGTGCTCATTGTATGTATGTATGTGTGTATTTATTTATTTATTTATTTATTTATTT
>NW_012116944.1:432785-434825 GCF_000951035.1 Colobus angolensis palliatus
TCTCGGCCTCCCAAAGTGCTGGGATTACAGGCTTGAGCCACCGCGCCCGGCCGTGTGTATTTATTTATTTGTTTTAGACAAAGTCTCACGCTTTCACCCAGGCTGGAGTGCAGTGGGGCGATCTCAGCTCACTGCAACCTCTGCCTCCTGGGCTGAAAGCGATCTTCCCACCTCAGCCTCCGGAATTGCTGAGACCACAGGCATGTACCACCATGCCCGCTGTTTTTTTCTTGGACTTTTTTTGTAGAGACACTGTTTCACTGTGTTGTCCAGGCTGATCTCTAGCTCCCAGGCTCAAGCGATACTCCCACCTCAGCTTCCCAAAGTGCTGGGATTATAGGCATAAGCCACCATACCCAGCTGCTCAGTGAATTTAAAAATGAAATCACTGGTGTAACCACCACCCTGCTTAGGACATACAATTGTCAACACCCCTGCAACTGTCGTGTGCTCTGTTCTAGTCAGTACCCCCCCAAAAAGTAAGCCTTTTCTGACTTAATATATTTAATAGATTTGTTTTGCTAGTGTTTGAACTTCATATAAATGGAATTATACAGAATGTATTTTACGTATCTGGATTCTTTGGTTATACTAGTCCATTCACTAATATTAAATAGTATCCATGCAGTTGCATATAGTGGTAGTTCTTTTTTATTGCTGTGCAACGGTCTGCATAAGTATCTGAAATTATTTGCAGTTTTAAAGTCAGCTTCCTGGGCGGCCCCACCCCCTTCCCTCAGTATTGGTGCTGGGCAGCAGGATGACATGAAAGGAGTGTGGCACAGCAGAGTACATACAGGCCCTGCAGGACTTATGTGTGTATTAATTGAGGTTCTAGCTACCCTACTAGCTAAGTTATATTGCATTTAGGGCCTTTGAGCCTTGGTTACTTACCTGGTAAGAGACTGTAGAGTTAACACAAATCTTGCTCCCATCCCATAGTTATGAAGATCAAATGAGATGATACACAGAGGAAAGTTTTGGGGTAATGTGTGACTTATTCCTGTAGAAAATGATATTAAATATTATTAGTACTTCCCCACCCCCTTCTATTGTCCTCCAAAATACATTTCAAAATCAGTCCTGCTCTAGATAATCCTATAAGATGATGATAGAAAAATTACCTCTTGAAAGCTGAGCGGTGGTGATTGAGGCAGCACCAAGCTCCCTGTGCACCGTAGACTGGGGAGCCTCGCAACCTGGCTTCTAATCGTCGATGTTTCTCTGGCGCTTGGGGATGCCTGGGAACTGAGCGGCTGTCCGAGTGTTTGGTGAGCCAGGATTATACCAGTCTGTGTGGCTGTGTAAAAGTAACAGGACTGCAGGAGGTAAACACACTTCCTAAAAGATCTGGTTTTTTTCCCTGTAGGTCAGTTACAGAGCTCTTTCCATTGTGTTTTTTGAAAAAGTACACATTTTCTGACTAACGTACTATCAGCAGACAGAAGACTGTCAAAGCTGGCCTCTCTGATTGACACTTTTGACCCTCTTTCATGGGGGTACGGGTTCTAGAAGGTGGACTTTGATGGACAACGCCCCAGTGCCACTTCTCCTTAGCTGCTTGTTTAAAGAACAGAAACCAAAACATGAATCTTTGAAATGGACTGACTTTGCAGGATTGCAGTAACCAAATGAAGGAAGGACAACCCCTGGTGATGGGCCAGGGTGGTCTGTGGGAGGCAGTAGTTTTCTCTGCCAGGGACTCCTCAAGTGACCTCTTTTCTTTGTTGCCGCTGGATTGCTCTCAGTCCTGGGGACTTTTTGAAGGTTAAGGAGCATGCTTTTCCCCAAACTACTATTAATATTTTAGTTGTATTGACTTTTGGGATGGTAAGAGAGGGCAAGGAGGATATTTTATCTGATTGAGGGACTCTGCTTGCATTGTAAATAAACAAGTGAAAGTAAGCTCACGACTGCCCTTCCCTCTTTTGCTGTTGTCTGTCTGTCAGAGTTGTGGGGGCTCTAGCCAAAACCATTGGAGCCTTTTGGTTTCTCTGCCTCCCTCTCTGCTACTTGTCTGAACACCTCGTTGAACTCTTT
>NW_012116944.1:435255-465897 GCF_000951035.1 Colobus angolensis palliatus
TTGAAGGTTAAGGAGCATGCTTTTCCCCAAACTACTATTAATATTTTAGTTGTATTGACTTTTGGGATGGTAAGAGAGGGCAAGGAGGATATTTTTTCTCTGCCAGGGACTCCTCAAGTGACCTCTTTTCTTTGTTGCCGCTGGATTGCTCTCAGTCCTGGGGACTTTTTGAAGGTTAAGGAGCATGCGTTTCCCCAAACTACTATTAATATTTTAGTTGTATTGACTTTTGGGATGGTAAGAGAGGGCAAGGAGGATATTGTATCTGATTGAGGGACTCTGCTTGCATTGTAAATAAACAAGTGAAAGTAAGCTCACGACTGCCCTTCCCTCTTTTGCTGTTGTCTGTCCATCAGAGTTGTGGGGGCTCTAGCCAAAACCATTGGAGCCTTTTGGTTTCTCTGCCTCCCTCTCTGCTACTTGTCTGAACACCTCGTTGAACTCTTTTTCAGGTAAGGAAGATTAGGGTAATGACAGTCATCCCTTCCGTGGTTGGTTCTTACTTGGCCCAGAGCCTTGTAGCTCTGGGTGATTGCTGCCTGACAGTGATGTGTAAAGGGAACTGGGATTTGCTTGTTGGGCCACAAATGGAAACCGGTAGGCTTTACTGCTTTCCATAATTACAGTGTATTCTTTCCCCAGTTCTCAAAGTCTTCTATAGGTTCTATTTTTTTGTTGTTGTTTTTATGCTTCTTTATTTTATATGTTGCAAATTAGCATTCTCTATTAGACTGTGTGAATTTTCCCTCCTTTCAATTTTATTCATTAACTGCTTTCTGATTTTCCCACCGTAGGGTGCTTTGGCAGAACGTGGAATAACGGAAAGCGACTTGGAAACCAAGTAGGAGTACCAGTTAGCAAGTAAAAATGCAGGATGCACAACTGTATTTCAATTAGAAATAAACAATGAATTATTTTTTAGTATACGTATGTCCCACATGTTGCATGGCACCTATATATACTAGAAAGTTATTTGTTGTTTATCTGAAATTCGAATTTAACCAGGCCTCATGTATTTTATCTGGTAGTCCTAAAACCTAGAGGACCTGTGTTTGCCCCCTCCTTGCTGTGTGAACCTGGGGCAATTTAGCCGACCTCTAAGCCATCTTGCCCTCTTCTCTAAAAAGCGATCATAGTATGTTAGCTCTCCAATTTTGGGGATAAATGATGTGACTTAGGAAAGCTTTCAGGGTGCATTCAGCACGGTTCTTCCTTTTCCTTCTCAATTCAATGATTATAGATTTGCTTCTTGCCCATTTCTTCCCTTTTCCGTTTTCCTCCCCCACAAACCTGAGACCAGGTTGCTGTCTGGGAAGAAGCCGACACGGCATCGCCTCCTTTGCGGGGCTCTTTGGAGTCTTCTCAGGATGGTGCCTCCACTTCTTCCTCAGCGGCTCTCAGTTTGCTTTCACATTTCCTGTTCTTCCACACCAGCTTCCTAGTTTCCTCCGCTCTGGAAGTCATTATTGACTGGAGGTCTCAGGTGTCTACCTTTACTTGGCCACATGTTACCAAACCCCTTGTTTTATGTCTCCTTTCCTTGTCAGCCTGCAGTGGTACTGGGAGAACTGGGCCTCTATGCCTCGCCTTCTCTGCAGGATGAGACATCAATCATGTCTTTTTTCACAAGCCACAGCTTCCTGAGAAAAGTGTGTTTAGAATTCAGGATTTGCAAAAGGGCAGCTTGCGTTTGGCCCACAGGTGAGGGGTTTGACTCTAGAGTTGTGAAAGACCTTCTGAAGAAAAGGCCTGAGCAAGGGCACACCCTCTACTCTGTTGCAGGCATCACCTCCCTCTGTTGCTTTTCTTTTCTCTCTCTTTTTTTTTTTTTTTTTTTGAGACGGAGTCTGGCTCTGTCACCCAGGCTTGGAGTGCAGTGGCACGATCTCTGCTCACTGAGACCTCCACCTCCCAGGTTCAAGCGATTCTCCTGCCTCAGCCTTCTGACTAGCTGGGATTACAGGCACCCCCAACCAAGCCCAGCTAATTTTTTGTATTTTTAGTAGAGATGGGGTTTCACCATGTTGGTCAAGCTGGTTTCGAACTCCTGACCTGAAGCGATCCACTCGCCTCAGTCTCCCAAAGTGCTGGGATTACAGGTGTGAGCCACTGCACCTGGCCCCTCTGTTGCTTTTCACCTCTGCAGCTTCACATACTAATTTACTTCCCTTTCTGATGGCAGTTGAGTTTGAGACCCTTGAAGTATGCTGTCGATAATGAATGACTAATGACCAATGTGCACTACCTTGATGTAGCCCTTGAAACAAAACCACAGGGCCAGGGAGAGAATGGGAGTGCAGAGAAGTTAACTTGCCAGAGTCATTCATCTGGTAGGTGGTGGGGGTAGGATCTGTTAGCCCAGCTTGGGAGCCTCTATTCTTACCACACTACATTGTATTTCTAAGACCACTTGCAGCAGTAAGTGTTCATGAAATTCCCCGTAGGAGTTTGGAATATAGCACTGTTTTGTTGTTGCTGCTGTTGTTTGTCTTAAAATTCGTAATACAAATCTTTGCCCTATAGTATGGGCAGTTGCTTTAATTCTTGGGTGTCAAATCCTTATCAATTTCCTGTCAAAAAGAATCCTCCTTCTGTCCCTGAAAGGTGTTTCCAAGAGTATTCTCTTCTTGTGGCCTTCCTCCTTAACTTGTGTAGATTGAGGCACCCATGCATTCATTTAACCCAACATTTTTCATGTACATCCTACGTGCTAACCATGCGCTTGAGATGTCCTTTTAAGATAGCAAGGCAGGGTGTAAACAATAACTGAGGGCCCTGCCTTGGGCTCCTGTCTTCCGAAGCCCAGGAAGACCTTGTGCCTTCCATGCAGGAGCTCAGAGTCTTTTGGAGAGTTGTGGGAAGGCAGTGTCCTCGTGGTGAGTGGAGGAAGACAGCTAATTTATCGTTCAGTGTTCACACAGGAAAACAAACCATATGGAATTGAGAGGGAAGAATGTAGTTCAGAGATTGGTCATCCAAGTGGTAGAGTTGCTGAGAAGCTGAAGTGGGGTGGGTGATGAGACAACCCAGGGATAAGCAGGAGCAGAACGCTGCTCCCACAGCTCCTCTGGAGGATAAAGGGAAGAAGTAGTGTTATCAGAGCCCAGGGGCTACGGTCACCAAGAAGAAGTTGGAACCGCAGTGGGCCTTGAGATGTGGGTGCTGCCCAAGATGGAGAAAGGGGAGAAATACCCCAAGTTCTCCTTTCCATCTTCCCATCTCTTGCTAGTGCCTCTTATTGACTGAATCTCATTGGCTGACTTTGGGAACTGGGAGATATAGCCTGCAGAGGTCACCTGTACCTTGCAGAGCAGGAGAGAAGGGTAGTGAGGCATCTTGGGCCAGACAGACCCAGGGCTGGCCCAGGAAGAAATGAATGAATATGGAACTGTGTTTGGCCTGGACAGCTGTTGAGTACTTTGTAGACAGCAGAAGATTGGAAGACTCAAAGGTTTTTATTCCCTCAGGAAAATGTGAGTAAAGGGCATTCCAAGGAGAAGGATCAGCATGGACAAAGGCATGGCAGTTTGAAGCAGCAGGCTCACTTGTAGCATCCCATGCAGCCCAGAATGGCTGGATTGATATTTGAGGTCTTTCATATCCATCCTCCTCCTGTCTCAGAAGCCCCTCCCATAGAATGCTTTCTCACATGTCCCTGTTGTCATTTGCATTTATGGCTGATGCACATTTTCCTGCAGGGAATGCCAGATGGGAAGCTCTGCACCTGAATATCTTCCAGGCCAGCTGCTTCTGACACAGAGCTTGCACCGTGTAGCCAGTGGGGAGCATCTTGGGATGCCTCAGTAGCCCTAGAAAGGAATTCATGAGCAGTGCCAGTCAGTTTTGATAGGGGAAGCGTGCATGAGTCCCTTGATATTCAAGGGCCCCAACTCTGATGAGGATGCTGATACCCTGGGAGGAGAAATGGCTGCCCATGTTAGTGACTTAGAGGCCTTATCTCGTGGCCCTGCATGTCTGGCATGCAATCAGACTGTGAGAATACTTTTCTCACATTTCCCTGCTGTGAAATTTATTTTTATGATGATAGTGAATTTTGTTTAAGCTTATTTTATTATGGAAATTTTCAAGCATATACAAAAGTAGAGTGAATCCACAAACCAGCTTCACCAATTATTGACACATAGTCTTGAAATAGTTTCACCATAAATGGTTCAGTTTGCCTCTCTGATAAGGACTTTATAACCACCATACCATTATCATACCAGACAAAATTAGCAGTTTTTCCCCTGGGAAATTAGTGTTTGAAAGGTAAACATCACAGGCTTTTCTGTGATCAAAGGTATTATCCTTGCCTCCCCTCTGCTATTAAGCCCTGTGCCCTTGGGCTGCTGGCCCCAGCTCTAACCTTCCTCCCTGAAGCTGTTGGCAGGCTCAGAGACCTTTTACCTGCTGCCCTGTTTCCTGGTCCCCAGCTTCTGAGCATCCCAGTGTTGCTGGTTCTGCCCTCAGAAGGTATGCAGACTGGCTTCCCAGCCCCCATGACAAAGCAGCAGGACTTTTAGGTCACCACTTCACCTGTGTGAAGCAGACCTGGCTTTTGTGGCTCTACTGTAAGGAAATCTGAATGAGGCATCCTGTGCAGCCTTCCCTGGAAGCTTCTAGCTCAGAAATGTCTGAGCATCTGTGGGGAGTCATGCCCTCGGAAGATGGACTGGCATCTCTGGCTTCCAGAAAGTCTGGCGCAGTGCTATGTGTGAAGCCATGCAGGGCTGGAGAGCACCAGACAGGAAGCTGTGGGCAGTATGTGCAGACACGTTTTCTGGACAGGTAGAATAACAAGCAGTCTTTGCCCAGAATCTCCAGCTCTGAAATCTGCAGCTTGGGGAGCATCTATGGAGTGGTTTCAGCTAACTTACTTCGTTTGAGTCTCATAGCAAGTCTCTGGGAGTAGGTAGTGTGTGCCTCCTTAAAAATAAAGGATCTGGGGCTCAGGTGAAATGCTATTAAATTATTGGCCAGGGAATAGTGCTGGTAAATGGGACGGGTGGGATTTCCAGGGAGGTGGCCTCACACCCAGGCTAGGGTTCTTTCTCCTCTGTTAGCTCCTTGGAAGAGGAGGAGGTTAAAAAAGGGGTCTGATAGTTCAGCACTTACAAGCAAAGGGAATTCAATTCCAAAATTTCTAAGAAATTCCAATGTTGCTTTTGACTCAGCAACAAAATTTGGGAACCACTAGTCTATACATTTGTAAGTACATATAATTTCCCCTGAGGTTTGAAATAATGCCTCATTTAAAAAATATTTTTAATTGAATTTTTTTGAATAGGAAAGACATCACTTGGTATATGATCCCCTTCCCTCTAACACAAAAGGTGGTGTGTACGATACTATATTCTGTGCTGCCCCTCCCCCTGCCATTTAATTATATTTTGGAGACTTTTTTCTGTCTTTTTTTTTTTAATGGTTGCATGGTAAGCCATTGTGTGTGTATCTCTTACCATTGTGCACTTAATTTGTTTTCAGTCTTTTGTCTCACAGTGTCACAGTCACCTTGAACATAGGTCATTGTATATGTGGGTGAGTGTATCAGAGGGGTAATTCCTAGCCACTGTCTTCAACCATTTCCTTATATTGACTCACTCCTTGCATCAGTCCATGAAGTAGCCACTAGCATATTATTCTTATTTTACAGACAGGAAACTGAGACTCAGAGAGGGTTGGAACCTGCATAAAGTCATACCCCAGAGAGTAGGAGAGCCAGAATTGACACCTAGCTAAGCAAGCTGATACTAGAGGAATTCCCTCACTTTTTGATGCTGCCTTTCTTGGTAAATTCACAGAAGTGACATTGTTGTGTCGAATGTCCTATATACGTGAAATTTGAATAGATGTTGCTTGTACAATTTGCACTTCCATAAGTAGGATATGAGAGATGTGGCCCCATACTGCACTGTCAGAAGGTTTTCTCAAACTGGATTTTGGCAGTCTAGTAAATGGACAGTGACATATTAGTACAGTCTTTGCATTTCTCTCAAGGGGGTGGATAAGGATCATTTCTCATGTTTATGAGAGCCATTTGTATTCTTTTTCTGTACCTGCCTAGTTGATATCCTTTCTTGTTTGTGTTTGGGGACCTTGGTCTTTCTCTTACCCATTTTTCTCAGCACTCTATATCACACAGTGACTTGCTCTTTTTTTCAATTTTGAGTTGCAAAAAAATTTCCCACCTGTCAATTGTCTTTTGACTTGGCTTTCAGCGTGTTTTGGCCACAGTGAAGTTTTTTTTATGATTTCTTGATGTCATTTATAATCTACAGGAAATATTGCTAACATTTTATGGTAAAACCTTTCTGTATATTTACTTCTTTGGAAAAAAGTAGGACAGACTGCTTTTGTGTTTTTGTTTAAATGATAGTGCATTTAAGACAGATTCAGAAGAGTGCATAGAAGTAGTGATGCCAGATATTCTTTTCAATTGCATAAACCACTTGAACTCACAACTGTACATTAGATACATCTCCTAGTGTCTTTTTCCCTCGTCCTTCTCTGTATAACACTTTATATTTCATAGAAGATCTTGAATTAGGATAATTTCTTCTGACTAGTTGATCAATTACAGAGTTGTTTATTTTGGATACTATTATTATAGCCTTCTTCTTCCTCCAGAGGCTGCTGCTTAACTGAATTCAAGTGTAATTGGCATTATTTTTCTATCCTGGTCAGTTTCGGGCTTGTTTATCTGGTGGTTTTATTTTACTCTGCAGTATTTTCCATTTCCCCTGCTTAAAGATAGATTTAAAGCTGCAGACCTTAAATGTAATCTTCTTGCATATTGGCCAATCTTCTTTGTTCATCTCACAGATATTACAAATAGCATACATATTACAAACCTTCTTTGTTCATTATACAAATATTTCTGAGGTTATTCTGTATATAAGCCTGTTCTGTGCATTGTGCTAAGAGATTTTGAGATAGTTCCTGCCTCTGGCAGATGATATTCTAGTTGGGGGGTGTGGCGGGGGAGGGGTGGGTGGAAATAGACATCAGACAACTGATTTCACAGTTACAGAATTGAAACTGTGATATATCCTTCAAAAGATGTGTTTCTCGGAGGATGTGATGGGGGGAACCAGAGCAGTTTAAGGCAGCCATTGGAGCTTCCCTGAAGTGACATGTGGGCTGCAATCCCCTGTATATCTTTTTTAGAGTTAACCATAAAGAGAATTGGTAAAAGAATGTTCTGGGCCCAGGGAAGAGGCTATGCAAAAAATTCTGAAAGTGACAGAAGTGCACGGCAGATTTGAGGAACTGAAAGACCAGTTGTGGTCAGAGTGAGATTGGGATGTGGCCTGAAGCTGGAAGTAGATGGGGCCAGGTCTGACAGGGCTCTCAGTCCTGAATCTTGAATTAGACCTGCATTAGACCAGTCTTGAATTAGACTTGAATTATTCCTTGAATTTAATTTAAGGGATAATGTTGGCATATGTACTTTTAAATTAGGAATAGGTTTTTAAATTCTGGGGACCATGCCGATCTAGAACTTTCTTTAGTTGAATAAATTTGACCTGCAAAAATGGTACTTCAATCCATTCTCTTGAAGTTTTTCATTAAGATGTGTTTTTGCCAATAGCCTTTGTGTTTTAAAATCTAGATGTGGCAAAATAATTCACTGCTTGTTAAGCAAACTTCCCGACATGGCCAGAGGATTGAAGAAAGAATGAAGATGGAAGGATGGTAGATACAACAAATGTATCTAGACTGGGTTTCTCTCTTCCTTCCCCTGATTCACACGTATTCTCTGTCCTTTCTTTCCTTTTCTTTCCTTTTTTTTTTTTTTTTTTTTTTTTGTTGTTGTTGTTGTTGAGACGGAGTCTTGCTTTGTTGCCCAGGCTGCAGTGCAGTGGCAGGATCTCAACTCACTGCAACCCGCATCTCCCAGGTTCAAGCAGTTCTCCTGCCTCAGCCTCCTGAGTAACGGACTACAGGCTCCCACCACCACACCTGGCTAATTTTTGTATTTTTAGTAGAGACAGGGTTTCACCGTGTTGGCCAGGATGGTCTCAAATTCCTGACCTCAAGTGATCTGCCCGCCTCGGCCTCCCAAAGTGCTGGAATTATAGGCATGACCCACTGCACCTGGCCATCTTATACCTTAAGTGTTTTTCTGGATACATATGATGCAAATGCAATTGTATGCCTATATTGTCCTCTTAAAAGATACCCAGAAATGGGAGCACATTGTACATGCTGTTCTGTATCTTGATTTTTTTTTTTCCACTTACACATCTCATGAGTTTATCCCCATCACTGAGTACAGAATTGCCCCATTCTTTTCAAGGGCTTGCTGTAAAGTATTCTGGGAAATGGGAGTACTCTCTTTAACTCTTCTTCTGTTAATTATTTTCAGTCTCTTTCTTTCTATAAAGCAAGTCACAGGAAACATTCTTTTAAAATTTTTTAACAAGTTGTAGCAATGGTTTTTATTATCTGTAGGATAATCTAGGAGTAGAATTACCAGTTTTTAGAGTATGTGCTTTTGAAATTTTGTTTGTATTCACTTGGGCAGCAGTAAGTCATCTTTTGCTTATTGTCATCACTCTCTCCACCTGAAATCCTTTTTTCTTTTTGTATTCTTGCCTTCTTTTTTTGGTCCTGTAGGAGGGAACATCTTATTTTTGTATTTGTTTTGAAGGGGTTGCTTTTACTTAGAACAAATTGCCATGTTACTTACGTTTATTTTTTTCCTGAAACTTAGTCAACTTTCTTAACATTAAACTCCTCTTTTGCTTAAATGCCTCAGAAGTAAGTGAGAGAACAAAGATAAAATGGCTTTTAGTACCAAATACCCTTCTTAGTAAGAATCTGCAGATTGGTTGATGTTGGGAGTTTAAAACTGTTTTTGGAGCCCATTAAAGACATATCTCCTGTTTGTATGGATCACTGTCTCAGGTGGTGGTCTTTGTAAAAATGCTAGAAAATGTTGGGAAATTTGTTCAAAGTTTGGGGCTTTCTGTCAAACGTGAGGGTTTTGAACTCTGACAACAATACATTAAACTTTATCCAGTTTATACTGCATACAGTTTCTTAAAGCAGGCTCTATCCTGATCACCATCAGTGTATGTGATAGGGATCTTAGCCCTCTGTCCTCAAATATAATTTAGGGAGTTTTAGAGGAAAGTGCATTTCCTCATTAAATAATCAGTTGAGTTGACTCCAATTTGTGTACGTCAAACCAACAAAAAGAACATAAACTTTTAATATTATGGTCCAGTTGGATAGGATTTATAATTTTGAGTAACCTTCCGGTAAAACTTCTTAATTCATTGTTTTTCCCTGTATTCAGCCTGTGCTGACATAGGTTCAGCTGATAGAATTCGAAAGAGCAAAGAGAAGAAAAAGGCAAGTCTAGATTTCTAAATACAGAGCAAGAGGGAGATGATGGCTCTCATGAAAGGTATTAGCATTGCTTCTAATATCACTTGTGATAGTTGGCTCATCAGGGACATCCGAGTTTTTGACTCTGCAATGCCTTTGCAAGGTATTGATACCATCATTTCCCTTGGAAGTCTTAAAAGGGAGAGTTTATTTCCTTTCCTTGTTCCCTGTCCTATAGCTTCCAGTATCACGTTTCACTCATTTCTATACTTTAGTCCTTTGCATAACTGACAGTGTTGTCTGCTTATTGCAAAGATACCTGGTATTTAATTCAAAGACTAAGACTCAGAGTCCATTGATGGAACAGAGACTGGAGAGACCACAGTGGACAGTGGACCCAGTTGATAGAACCCTTCCAAGTCCCTGGGACTCATAGTGTTTTGGGGGTATGAATATATCATTTTTTTCTTTTTCCTACTGATTTAAAGTTTTTTTTTTTTTCAGTTAAAGTCGATCAATGTGGTACACACCCTTATACCCCTCACCTAATTATACTAATTTTTCTTTTCTTTCTTTTTTTTTTTTTTTTTGAGACAGAGTCTTGCTCTCTCACCCAGGCTGGAGCGCAGTGGCGTGATCTTGGCTCACTGCAACCTCCACCTCCCGGGTTCAAGGGATTCTCCTGCCTCAGCCTCCTGAGTAGCTGGGATTACAGGTGCATGCCACCACGCCTGGCTGATTTTTTGTATTTTCGGTAGAGGCGGGGTTTCACCGTGTTACCCAGGATGGTCTCGATCTCCTGACCTCATGATCCACTTGCCTCAGCCTCCCAAAGTGTTGGGATTACAGGCATGAGCCACCACGCCCGGCCAATTTCACTAATTTTTAAGGTTACCACTTCCATGTCGCCACTTCTCCCCGGCTTTCCTTTCCTTCTCCCCGGTTTTCCTTTCCTTCTCCCTGGCTTTCCTTTCCTTCTCCCCGGCTTTCGTTCTCCCTCCTCTCCTTCCGTCTCTGTTTCTGTTTCCTTTTGCCCAACCATCCGAAAGCAAGTTTCGGATATAAGAGCACTTCATTCGTAAGTATTCAGTGTGCCCCTCCCAAGGACAGGGACGTGGAGTGAGGATATTTTTGAGGTTACGTCTACCCTATCACACATTGTCCCCTTCATGGGGACTCCCACAAGAAAATTGTTTTCTTTGGTCTTAATACCAAGTAGAGCTCCTCAGTTTTAGGGCAACAAAAACTGCTAGGCAGCCAGGATGTTCAGCAAAGTTTTCAAAATGCATACTACCTGTTGATTAGCATGTGTGTAATTTCAACTTTTGGCTTCGTTTGAATATTGGACTTTTTTCCTCCTCTGGCCATCCATGCCTCCTCTCCCTTTAAATCTTACACCTTTATGCAGAGAACCCCCCAGTGAATTTTAGAATGAATTGATGTATAAAAATTAGCCCAAAATGAATCTGAAATTTTCCTAGGCCCTCAGCTGATCCCTCAGAGAGGAAAGGGGCATAAATTGTCTCACCTCATTATGCCCCTTCTGGGACACCAAGATAAAGAAGGTGGAATTTCCCCCATGTAAAGCCCCAGTAGTTTCTTTTTTTCTTATGAACGTGCTGCCGGGATGTTCATCTTAAAACCATTCTTAAGTCTTACAGGACACATCACACTCTGGCTCACACCCACTTCTCAGGGATTGCCCTGGACCTCTCATTCTCTGGGCTGGGGTTGCTGTCAGTATCGGGGCCCAGCAACAGTGGTGAGTGGTAGGAAGTGAACACACTTTGTGGTGACATCTGTGATAACACAGTGAAAACAGTAGATATGGTACTGGTTGAAGATGACTATGATGGTGGATTTAGTCAGAAGGCACATGGCTGAGGAGACTGTTGGGACCTGCTGGGCCGGACTGAAGGGCTTTGGTTGGGGAAGGAGGAGATAAAGGGAGTGCAGCAGGGGCCGGGGCAGATGATGCTGTGCTCTGCCAGATTATAGAATGGTAGTCATCTGTGATCATTTCAGAAATGATCGTTCCTTCCCGAGTTGCACAGAGGTAGCACTGGGCAGAGACTGGACAGCAGGACATCAGTGGTTTGAACCACCATCCTCTGTGTACCAGGCTCAATACAAGCAGTAACTCACATAACTCTCAAAAGGAGCCTGTGAGTATAAGAGTTATCCTCATTTACAGATGGAAGATGTGTCTCAGAGAGGTCAAGGAACTGGCCTAAATAGAGGACGTATGCCACTTTCAGAGCCTTAGTTAAGTGGAGGCTGCTCTGTGACATGCTACTGCTTCATCTTTTCTTTTTAAAAACATTTTTTGGAGTATAACTTATACACATATGTTAAGTGTACATTTTGATTAATTTTCACAGATTGAAGACACATGTGTAACTTGCACCCAGATCACAAAATAGAATATTACTAATACCTGGACCCCACTGTGCCCCCTTCCAGCCATTATCCCTCCAAGAGTAGCCACTATGCGGAGTTTGAACTCTGCGTAACTGGAATTAGACAGTGTGTACTCTTCAAGTGTTTAATGTCTTTCTCCCAGCATTATGTCTGTGGGATTTATTTATATTGTTGGTCTCTTCCCGTCTGAGATTGGGTCTTAGAACCTAGAGTGTCCAGAAAAACCACTTGTTACTATAGGACTATAAAATCCCCTGAGTGTACAGTTGGTATTTTCAGAACTTGTAAAATTGGAAAATGTGGTCCTATTGGTGTCATCGTGGTTTGCCATGCTTTGAGCATTAGAAGAAAAAGCTACCTGGTTTTCAGAGTTCTTGGTATAGAGGATTCTCTGTATATTAAGAAGGAAATGTCTTCAGTATTTCTTAAAGAATGGATTAAAAATCTTGATGCACTCAGAGTCTCTGCCAGAGACATTTTGTCTTACAGATGTAGCATGCTTCTATGCAATAGCTAGGATCCTGAAAAGTTTATTTGCAAATGAAGTTAAATTCAGTTTTATCAAAATATAAGTGTATGAGGGAGCCTGATGGTGAAAGAAAAGGGAAATTAGTAAAATGATGAATCATTTGTGCCCTCAGACAAAGACTTCTAGGAACATATTGAATAAGCTTGGGTTTATTGTTCATTGCATTGAGGGGAGAACACATTAAAGAAAGGAAAGGGCCATTAGAAAGAACCTGTTGGGAACTTTGGGCTTTGGTTGGGTAATATTGGGAAGGGTTGGTGGAAGCAGGGAAGCAAAGGTTCTTTTCAGATTGGGTGTTTTCAGAAAGTGGGAGCGATTCTGTGGTTGGGTGTATTCAGAAAGTGGGAGCGATTCTGTGATTGGGTATTTCAGTACCTTTAGGGAAGGCAGATTAGAGCCAGGCTACAGCTGTAATTGGTAAAGAAGTGGTGGTTACTCAATTTTGCCGAGAATGGGGTATGTTTGTATTTTGTGGGTTTCACAGTGATCTTGTTTTGTCTCACTTTGTCATTGTCTCAGAGTGACCTTGTTTGGTGTAGATGTTTAATGAGATAGCTTGTGTCCTTCCTATAGTAGAATGATGTGAGTTAGCTGTGTCAGATTAGTTTGTAATAATGATGTCTAGCTGTGAGTATCTGATTAACTCCTGGATACTTACTTGTTTCTCAAGAAAAATTTCTAGACTCTTGTTTTTCATAAATCTATAGTTTATAATATGGATGTTCTTTAAAATGGGATTGAACTTCAGTAACTTCTTATTCCTTAAGATACTAAGTAAGTGTTCTGAACAGGAAGTATATTTAGAACATTACCTTTTAGATCCTTGTTTTCAGGCTTCTTAAGTGACTGGGGTTGCCTTGCGTGGACTGATTTTGAAGGTTTTAGGTAATCCTCGTTAAGTCATGTGGACCTTTGGCAATTGCGTAGTCACACTTGACCGTTTACTCCTTACCTGTTGAGTGAGGATGATTTTAACAGTGACCCAAATTTCTTAATGGTCCCTTGTGAAGTAATTGTTGGATCTCTCAGTGAGATGATAACTGCTAATTTATACTGTACCTACTTCCCAAGTGGATTTGAGGTGGCCAAGAAGATATCCCTTCCCTCCAAGCACACAAACTGCATCTTTTCCTTTCCTTTCCCTTATGGCTTGGCCTAAATGAATAGTCACAATTGTTAAATAATTCCTTGCCTATGAAAAAAATTTTTCTGAAAGGGGGCTCTTCATCCAAAAAAAACTTCATTGGGATGCCTCATGGAGGCACTGAAATCTCTCATTATGACTCTTTTTAAAGCAGGGTGTGAGTAGAAGACTTGATACTTCGGTGAACCCAATGGTGTAATTGATTGTGAAGGGGTAGGGGTTGGTGTGTCACATTCTGGGTCACCTTAGACTCCTGAATCTTCTCACATGGATTGGGATGTGACTTAATCAGGACATACTTTTCTAATTTTCTTGTCTAACAGAGCGTTTGACCTTCTGATTTCTAGCACCCCTGTTTTGCTACATAGCCTTATCCGTAAACTGCAGCTGTGAATGCCTTCTCATTTGGTTTCATGGGAGGGACAGATTGTGAAACTGGCTAATATGAATGGTGAGTTTTCCCTTGCAGTATCCAGCCTGACAGTTTTCAAGAAAGGAAAGGGAAAGAAAGTGAAGAGGAGTGCTTGGATCAATGGAATCAAAACTCAGACCAATTCAAGTAGATGAAATAAGCAAGGCAGGAATTGGAAATGTAGACATTTTGCTGTCAAGTGTAGGGCTTCTTGTGCGTATTTGTAATAATGATGTCTAGCTGTGAGCATCCAATTAACTCCTG
The DNA here is from genome assembly GCF_000951035.1 of Colobus angolensis palliatus. NCBI lineage: Eukaryota > Metazoa > Chordata > Mammalia > Primates > Cercopithecidae > Colobus > Colobus angolensis. The sequence goes on from NW_012116944.1 coordinate 449,362, forward strand.
AATACTTATTTGTTTCTCAAGAAAAATTTCTAGACTTGTTTTTCATAAATCTATAGTTTATAACATGAGTGTTCTTAAAATAGGATTGAACTTTAGTAACTTCTTATTCCTTAAGATACTAAGGAACTAAGGTACTGTCTAATTTTGTCTAAACACAGTATATGGCCATTTATTCCATTGAAATGCTTTGAAATGGCATCTAAATTCCACAGATAGCCAAACTTAGTTGTGTACACTCTTTTTAAGTTTCTATTTCTGTTAGTAAGTCTATTTTGATTGTTATAACTCTAGGTTTTGATATCCCAAATGGCAAGTTCTGACAGTTTTTCAAAAGTGTGTTGGCTGTTACGATTTTTCCCTGCATATGTTACATCCTTTAAATCCTTGGGGATTTTGCGTTGGGGAGGGTTTATATCTTTAAAATCTCTTGTTTGTCCATTTATTTAGGTTCATTTTTTATTTTAACACTTTCAAGTATTTTTGAAAACACTTTTACAGGATTTACAGGTTTTCGGTATTTCAGGTGCTTTGTTCTTGCCAATGTGAAGATTTTAAAAATTTTACTTTATCATTGTATTTAGAAGTGATTTTGTTTTGTGTTTTTGTTGTTACTTGGCTTCTGGTTACCCTGATGAACAATTATTATTTGGTTTTCTTGCACATTGTAGGTGGATGTCCGGAGTGACAGTTTTGTGTCTCTTCCTTTCTAGCATCTCTCAACCTCTTACCACAGAATAGGGTCATACTCACATTTAACTTAACATATTCTGTTGTGTATGCCTCCTAAACATGGTTACACTGATGAACAATTATTGGTTGGTTTTCTTGCACATTGTAGGTGGATGTCTGGAGTGACAGTTTGTGTCTCTTCCTTTCTAGCATCTCTCAATCTCTTACCACAGAATAGGGTCATGCTCAAATTTAACTTAACATATTCTGTTGTCTATGCCTACGAAACAGAAGAGAGGGATAATTTAAACAGTGCTGGCTCCTCCACTGTCTCTCTTGCTCCGCAAACATTTGTAGGCCCTGAGTCAGTCTCCTTCCCTCGGATGACCGCGTCAGTTTCCATGAACTGGTGCAGGTTTCCACTGGTGCAGATTTTTTTTACAGAAACGTTTTCCCTGACCCTACCCCAGCTGTATCATAATCAAAGAGAACCTGACTTTCTGCCATTTCCCACTTACATCCTAACCTTGGAACCTAGCCCTAACAGAAGAACCACCTCCATTTATTTTCTTTCTGTTTCTTGCATTAGCTAGGGTATTCTGTACCACGTTGAGTCATATTGATGATAGCAGACATCCTACTCTTGTTTCAAACTTTACAGGAGAGATTCTGGTGCTTTATTAAATATGTTATCTGATGAAAGCTCTTGGTAGATGCTTAGATGAAGGATGTTTGTTTTGCTGTCATGAATGAGCAGAATTTTGTCAAATGTTTTGCATCTATTGAGATGATTATGTAGTCATGCCCTGCATAATGGCATTTCAGTCAGCGATGGACTGTGTATAAGACAGTGGTCCCTTAAGATTAAAATTATATTTTTACTGTACCTTTTCTATGTTTAGATACATAAATACTAATCATTGTGTTACAGTTGCCTGCAGTATTCAGTATAATAACAGGCTGTACAGGCCTCGGAGCAATAGGCCATACCACATAGCCTAGGTGTGTAGTAGGCTATACCGTCTAGGTTTATGTAAGTATACTTGGATGTTCACACAATGATGAAATCATCTAACAATGCATTTCTCATAACATAATCTGTTATTAAGCAACACCTGACTGTATTTTTAAAATCTCAATGTAATGAAATGCAGTTGTCTAATGTTGAATTATCCACTTATTTCTGAGATAAACTCTACCAGCTTATAATTTTTTTTTTAATTTTAATACATTGCTGTGCTCATGCTGCTAGTATTTTGTTCAAGATTTCTGTATATGTGCTATATAAAGGTGGCCTTTGGGTTTTTTGATAGGCTAGTTTGGAAGCAGGGCTACTTTTGGATCGCTTTTCTTTATTCCCCCCCCCCTTGACAGGTGTAGTTTATATAACATGGCAGCTGTCCTTGTCGTAAAACTTTGGTGGACCTTGCCTATTTAAGGAAAAAAAAAAAAATCACGCCTGGGCCTGGTATCCTTTCTAGGTAAGGGAGCCTTTTCAAAAATGTTGTAAACTTTTATGGTGGCAGAATAGTGATGGCAAATAATCTATTTAGTGAGGCATCTGGGCTTGTAATGCATCAGTGATTTTTTTAAAAAATGATGTGTGAGGCTGGGTGCGGTGGCTCACACCTGTAATCCCAGCACTTTGGGAGGCCAAGGCAGGTGGATCGCCTGAGGTCAGGAGTTCGAGACCAGCCTGGCCAACATGGAGAAACCCTGTCTCTACTAAAAATACAAAAACTAGCCAGGCATGGTGATGCATGCCTGTAATACCAGCTACTAGGGAGGGTGAGGCAGGAGAATCACTTGAACCTGGGAGGCAGAGGTTGCAGTGAGCCTGGGCGATAGAGCGAGACTCGGTCTCAAAAAAAAAAACCAAAAAACAGAAAAGATGTGTGTGCATGCACTTGTGTATGTGTGTAGGCTTGTTGGCCATGTGCTTGGCGTTGCGAATGTATTAAGATTTTTTTTAACCATTTTTTTTGGGGGATTGCAGAATTTAGTATTTTGATAGGAGCATATACTCCCAAGTTAATGTCCAAATAGCAATTTCCTTTGCGTAATATCATGAATCACATTCAGAATGTCATATGGCAGGCTTGGGCTGGGCAGAGCTTTTGTCTTGGTTTACCTAGTTAACTTGCTTTGTAGGTCTTAAACATCAAATTGCATACAGAGGTCTCTGTCTTAATGTAATGTATGTGTTCCTGAAAAACTTTGCATTCTCTGGCATCATACACTAAAAATATTAGGGCTTGATGAAATAATAGCATCGGCATAGACCGCTAACACAAACTTTGCCATGTTGTAACTAGAGAATTAAACAGGTTTTCGTTCCTTGGGAGGTGCAACTTGGACTTGTGATATAGTTTTCAACAGATCAGCAACTTTAAGATGAACTGCTAGTGCTTGAAGTGCCAGTTGTATGAAGGACTCAGCATTCACAGATAGAAAGATAAAAAAAGGTCTTTGTCCTTGAAGCTCACCTGGACAAGAACCTTTGAACTTCTGTGCCCTTCGAACCTTCTTTTTCCTCTATGTGGTATTCAATTCAGAAAGACTTCACCCGTCCCAAACCTTTCCTGGTTGAGTCACTGAGTACCCTGTAACAGCCACCCTAGATGAGCAGATCTCTACCAGACTTTAAATATATTTTAGTAATGATAAATAGCTTTTTTTTGGAGAAAATTTGAAAAACAGGTTCATTATATAGATACTAGGTCATCAGTGCCATCCCTCACAACCACCTCTATTCTGGTTTGTGTGCTTTTAGTCATTTCTAACGTATCCGAGGGTTGGCGTGAGCCTTTTAGCAAAATTTGGGTCATATTGTGGTTCCTGGCATGGTTTTTTTTTTCCCCCCAACTGAACACATATCATGACAATTTTCACTTGTTCTTAATCATGGCAACATATCATTTCATTGTCAGGATACACCATCATTTATTACTGCCTATATTGGTTTCCTGTTGCTGCTGTAACAAATTATTACAAATTTAGTGGCCTGAAATAACATACATTTATCATCTCATAGTTTTGTAGGTTAGAAGTCCAACATGGGTCTCACTGGACTAAAATCAGAGTATGACAGGGCTGCAGTTTTTCTGGAAGCCCCAGAGGAGAGCCCATTTTCTTGCCTCTCCAACTTCTAAAGGCTACCTGCATCTCTTGGCTCATGGCCTCTTACTCATCCTCAAACCCAGCAATGGCAAGTCAAGTCCTTGTCATTAGGCATCACTCTGAGCTCTTCTCTGCCTCCATTTCCCATTTTAAAGGACCTCTGTGATTATACAGGTCCCACTCAGAGAATCCAGGATAATTTTCTTCTTTTAAAGTCAGTTGATGGGCAACCTTAATTCTATCTGTTCCCTTAATTCTCCTTTGCATGTAGGTAACATTTTCATGGGTTCTGGGAATTCAAATGTAGACATCTTGAGGCAAAGTTTGCAGGAGGGAGCATTCTGCCTTCACTGGTCTCCTATTGTTGATGAATTGGTTGTTTGCATTGGTATGGATGGCATTTCCGTGAATATCTTTGTATATTGATCTCTATGTATCTTTGGTTAATCCATGAACCACCTTTAAGTAAATGTAGTATTTCAAAGTGATAATTTTAATGTTTGATAAAAATGATACAATTATAGAAACTCTAGTCTTCATTGGATAGGCAAACAGAAGGTAAGTTTAGTGCCAAAGAAAACATTTTAGAACTGAGGGAAGATCAATTTGTGCCTCTGTTACATTCCTGTTAGAGTATAAGGTCCTGTCTCATTATAGTTTTATTATATTCCCTGTGCCTTCTGGCATATGGAATCAATGTAGAGGGGTGTGTGTGTGTGTGTGTGTGTGTGTGTGTGTGTGTGTGTGTGTCAGTCAGTGTATTTGCTAGGTAAATGTGTAAGGAAATGAATGTCTACACTTCGGACATGCTTCACCATTCTTTCACTTTGTTTTCTTTCAGTATTAGATGTCATAGATCTTCACTGACCATGGTTGATTTTGCAGCATTTGGGATTTTGATAGCTGTATTATGTCTAAATGTGCTACTGCATCAACATCATAGAAATGGGGAACATTCATTCTCATATAAAGGATTTAAGATGTACTTGGATTGTTTTAACTGTTCTGTTTTGATAATTTGAAAGGCTAAATTATGTGTTCTGTGTCCTTTTCCTTTTTTTTTTTAATTAGCTGTCTATTACAAAATCATCACAAATTTAGGTAAATACCATTGCCAGAAACCAAGAATGAAAAACCTGCAGTTACTTTGAAATATTCCGAATAAAGTGGCATATTGAAATACCAAATATTAAAATATAGTTCCACAGTCTTTTATCCATGAGGCCAGATGGGTTTTAGATTTTAGGTTTTTCAGTGGTGGGAGTTGGGTGTGTTTGTTTCCCAAGGCTGTTGTAACAATGTTTCACAGACTGAGTGGCATAAAACAATAGAAATTTTCTCACAGTTCTGGAGGGGCCGGAAGTCCAAAATCAAGGTGTTGGTAAGGGCTGTTCTCCCTTGGAAACCTCTGGCCGGGGAAGATCCTTCTGTGATTCTTCTGGTTTCTAGTAGCTCCAGGCGTTCCTTGGCTTGCAGCTGCAGCACTTCAGTCTCTGCCTCTGAAGTCACATGGTCATCTTCTCCTTGTATGTTTCTGTCTGTATTTTCTCTTCTTATAAGGACAGCAGTCGTATTGGATTGGGGCCCAGTCTAATGATCTCATCTTAACTTGATTACATCTGCAAAGAACCTATTTCCAAATAAGGTCACATTCACAAGTATGTGGGGTTAGGAATTGAACATATCTTTTTCAAGGACACAATCCATCCCATAAAAGGGAGTGGGGCTGTGGAAAGGTACTGAGCACCTACCACATATACTACAGCAGCGCCATTGGGTTGGAACAGCAGACACATCAAACCACCTCAGCAAAACATGTGAACAGGCACGCTAAGTTTGATGATAAAGCTGCAGAGAGCCTCATGTCAATTCAGATCAGGCTTGCCACCAAATGAACGCAGTTGTTTGGTTACTTGCCAAGTGTAGCTTTCGGTTTTCAGTCTTCTGGATTTTGAAATTGTGTTTAAAGGATTGAGGACCTGTGCTAGATTTTCGCCTTAATTCCTAATGACAGGTTAAGCAATATTTCTTAGAAGTTCTAGCAGGGAAGAGTTACTGCTCATGCACTATCTAATGTTGTTATCTCCCCGCAGCCCCGCGCCCCCCACCCCGTCCCCCCGCTGGCAATCTGGAAAGTTATCCTCTGTGACTGGATGCAGCCCCGGGTACAAAGGTGGTGAGATTTAGTTTGACCACGAAATCGTGTGTTCAACTAGAATAGAAACTTGATGCTGAAAGTTAACCCCTTGCTAGAGGTTACACCTTCCATCCCTCTTTATTCACTGAAAATTAGAAAATGTTCATACATCAATAACCTCCAACTCACAAAGCCAGTCTTATAGTTAAAGCAGTGTGTCTTTTACTTCTTCAGAGGAGTTGGCTTCCATAGTAAGTCAGTTCCGAAGCCCAACCCCTGGATACCTTCGCATGAGCAAGGAGACAAGGAACAGGATGTAAATTGGCTACCATTTTCTTACCTGCAACAGGACAGGAAACAGACAACAGCTTTGTAGCTGCAAATGTAGGCAGCTGTTTGCTTAAGCCTCCATATCTTAACTGAATACTGATACCCAAGGTTGGGGAATCTGCTGGAAGAAACATCCAGCTAGCACAGCCTCAGACTGTTCAAGCATGTTCATTGTAATGATTCTTCTTAGGGCAGAAGCATTGGAAACAACTGGAAGGAATGTCAGGCAGTAGAGAGATGATTTGGCACATCAGTGAGATTGGTTGTTTAAAACATCAAAAATTATTGGAGGAACATTTAATCATAGTTAAAATCTAGTAAGTGGAGTGAGGATACAGTGTGTATATAATGTGAACCAATTTTGTAAAACGAAAGCACAGAGGTTACAAGGGATGGATAATATTAGCAGTGCTTTTCATAATTGACTCCTTATTTTCTAGTTTTCTGTAATCCATTTCCCCTCTTCCTCCCTCCTAAGTCCCTTGTTTGAGGAGCCTTTTACTTTTGGAGGAGAACTTGTATCCTTATATTTAATCAGAGTGCCATCTTTTTTTTTTTTTTTTTGCCAATTAGCAACTGAATTTGGGGAATACTTATGTGGGAATTTTTATTCAAAGCAGCGTGGATCCCCTGCCCCCTCACAAGGCAGGATGTGTGCTGTGCCATAAAGGACTTCTCATTATCTCCCATTTTACAGATGGGGAAATGTAGGCAGGCTGAAGAAAGTAAGTAGCTTGCCAAGTTTAATTAAGAGTTAACAGCAAAACCAGGGCGAGGGCTGAGGTCTCCTGATTAGCTAGTGCCTTATCTTTTATCTGCTCCAGGCTCTCCAACCAAACTGTTCATTGGAACTTTGGGGCGCCATCCCTCAGAGCTGACCCAGTTTGTCAGGGCAAGGGTCTAGGCATCAGTAGTACATCAACTTTTTTTTTTTAATGAATATTAGGTGATGCTAATGAAATCTTGATGTTGAGCTTTGGGAATCCATTGCCTACAAAGCAGTCCCTCCAGATTTGTGTGTATGTGTATACACATATAAACACAAGGTGAATGTTTATTTTTATGTACTTGAGTGCTTTGTATGGTGGTGTTTTTAGCCCTGCGAATGTGGTGTGACAGATTAGCCTCTTTAACAACTCCAGAGGCACTGTTAACATTTCTTAGACACAGTTCTATTAATTTTTAAAATATTTACAATTATATACATGATACTTATACATGTTTATATAATACAAATTCTCCTCATGTATAATACATCAAAGCATTTTATTTATATATTCTTGTTAAATAAAACTTCACTCATGGGATCATAATGTGCATACTCTTTAGCATTTTGCCTCTCCAATTTACTGTATCTTGGGAGAGCTTTTCATTTCTAAACATATATCTGACTCTCCTCCTATACTGATGAGTTTTCATTTCAGGAATTATACAGGGCAGAAGCTAAACTGCTGATGGGGAGACCCCTAAATACAGCTGCTCAGTTTATGGTGCTCTCATTTAATAGTCCGGGGCTGGTGGTTGACCCCTCTGTGAGGTTGTTCGCTGGGGTCTTCCTATTTTGTAGCTGTACCATCTCATGGGGTGTTAGCCTTGCCATTGTGGTGGGAGCTGCCTTATAACTTCTGGTCCGATTCCAGCCTGTGAAAAGTGGGAAGGAGCATGGATGATAACTGCTTCTTTTTAAAAGCTGTGACTCCAAAGTTGCATGCCACTTCCTCCTGTTTATCAGAAATTAGCCCCATAGCCCCACCTAGCTGCTCAGGAGTCTGGGATATGTAATTTAGCTGGGTGATTCTGTGTCCCACCTGAATGTAGGAGAGTCCTCTTATCAAAAAGAGGATGAAGAAACTTAATGCTGGGGGTCACTCACGTACCATCCACTACAGCTTGTTTCATGGTCCAACAGTGGTGACAGGATGGAAGAGTTGGAGCTACCAAGTATAGTGCTGTGTTTTGGCATCAGCGGCATCTGTGCAAGTGGATGTGGGGGTGTGAAAAGTGGTGATGGATCTGGAACTACTAGACTCTGAGCTCCTCCAAGAGCAGTGATATAGTACCTTATTTTTTTCTGTCATGAGAACTTGACTCAGTGCTTTGAACTTCAGTTAACTGGCAGAGGAGGGTGGGGAGAAAAGGTTGAGATCAAGAGAAGCCTTTTACCACGTCTCAGTGAGTGTGCATGTGTTAACCGGTATCAGAGTACTTGCCATATGCCAGGCACAGTTCTAGGTTCTGAAGTCACCAGCGGCCCCAATTGTGCTCATAAGCCTACATTCTGGTGGGGTTGAAAAACAGTAAAAAGATATCCCAGTGGCAATAGGCAAGATGCATCCTCAGTGGAAAGAAGACAGTGTAATGGGGTGGTGAATGGTGGTGAGGGCTCTTTAGGTTTGATGGCTGAGACAGCCTCTTCGAGGGGATCTGAGATGACAGCCAGCCTGCTACGTGGCAGAGAGCCTAGCTAGTGCCTGGATCCCACAGCAGGAATTGTGAGCGTGGCATGTGTGGGAACAGATATGCTGGAGTGGCTGGAGTGTCGTGAGTGTTGGGGCAAGAGGCAGGCAGAGGCTGGACCATGGGAGGGCTGGTAGATGATCCAGGGTAAGGAATCACTATTTCTTAGTGTGATGGGAAGCCATTGGAGGGTTTGAGCAGGGCCACAAAGGGGTCAGCTTTCCATCTCTAAAACTGTGGGAGTGCAGAATGAGCACGGGTTATATGAGCACAAGAGTGGAAGGATCAGTAGGTCCAGGTAGGTGGCTGTTGTAAGCCTGATGAGGAATGATAGTGGCTGGAGCAAACACAATGAGAATGCCAGAAAGACATTCAAGATTTATTTCCATTAGAAACAGGACTTTCCATTAGAAATAGGCACAAGGGTAGTGACGGAAAGAAAACCAAGGCTGGCTTACTTGCCTTTTTTTTTTTTTTTTGACTTGAGCAACTCCATGTCTCACTGCTTAGGAAAGAGGGGAAGGAATCGAGAGAGGTGTTTGGGGTCGATTATGTTAGAGGTGCCTATATGCTCTCTAGGTGGTGACGACAAGTTGGCAGTTGGTTAAGAGTCTGGAGATCTGGCTGGGCACGGTGGCTCACTCCTGTAATCCCAACGTTTTGGGAGGCTGAGGCGGGCGGATCACGAGGTCAGGAGATCGAGACCATCCTGGCTAACACGGTGAAACCCCATCTCTGCTAAAAATACAAAAAAATTAGCCGGGCATGGTGGCGGGTGCCTGTAGTCCCAGCTACTAGGGAAACTGAGGCAGGAGAGTGGTGTGAACCCGTGAGGCAGAGCTTGCAGTGAGCCGAGATCACGCCACTGCACTCCAGCCTGGGCAACAGAGCGAGACTCCATCTCAAAAAAAAAAAAAAAGGAGTCTGGAGATCTGAGGAATCTTTTCTGGCTAAGTGGTCTCATGTCCCTCTTAGTCAAGTTGCACTTAACTAGAAGACTTTGGGCTGGTAGGGATGAAGTGATCATTAGGGCATGGTAGGGATGAAGTGTGCTCTTTCCTGTGGCTCCCAATGGCTTTTGAAAGACAGGTTAAAAGGCATTCTTTTTAGATACAGAGTGTGTCAGGAGTCCCCAGGACCACCCTCAGGTTTGATGATTTGCTAGGAAGACTCAGGGCTCAGTATCTAGTCATACTCATGGCTAAGATGTATTAGAACAAAAGGCCGCAAAGCAAAATTGGCATAAGAAAAAGGTGCATGGGACAAAGTCCAGAGGAAACCAAGCATAGCTTCCAAGAGTCCTCTCCCAGTAGAGTCACACAGGATGTGCTTAATTCCCCCAGCATTGCATTATAACCACACATGTGAAGTGTCATGTAACAGGGATACTCATTGGAGCCCAGGGTTTTTACTGGGGGCTGGCTCTGCTTAGCATGTACCAAAGTTCCAGGATCTCAAAGGAAAGCAGGTGTTCATCATAAATCATATTGTTTGTAAAGCTTAGGCACAGTGAACCATGAAAGAGAAGGGGAGGAAAGCATGAAGAATAAAGTTAAATTAGCAGAGTTGTCATGCCAAACCCCTATCAACCTCAGTAGGGAGGGCACCGGGTTCAAAGGCCAAATAAGAGACCTGGAGCCAGCAAATGAGACGTAGGGTTTTATTAGGGACTTTCATCCAGGGAAGAGTATCCAGTGGCAGTGGGCTGAAGAGAAGAACCACCTTAATTACAGAAACTGTCTAGTGGCAGTGGGCTGGGCAACGTATCATGCATGGCCCAGTGGTGGTGTACTGGGCAGGAAAATCACGCGGTCCAGTGGTGATGGGCTTGGCAGGAAAACAGCAACCCTTGCAAACAGCATTCAGTTTGTATAGAATTTTCACTTAACACCCTCCCCTTAATAACTTCTACCTGGCAACCTTCATTTACCCCAAAAGTCAGGGCCTTAATCCTCTGTACAGCCCATGTTCCATAGGATGAGATGGGGGCTTATATTGTATCCGAAGCAGGTCTCAATCAATTTAGAAAGTTTATTTTGCCAAAGTTAAGGACATGCCTGTGACACAACCTCAGGAGGTCCTGATGACATGTGCTCAAGGTGGTACAGCTTGTTTTTATATGCTTTAGGGAAACATAATACATCAATCGATGCGTGTACGATTTACATTGTTTTGATCTGGAAAGGCAGGACAACTCAAAGTGGGGGCTTCCAGGTCATAGGTAGATTTAAAATTTGTCTGGACGGGAGCAGTGGCTCACACCTGTAATCCCAGCACTTTGGTAGGCTGAGGCAAGCAGAATTGCTTGAGCCCAGGACAAGCCTGGGCAACATGACGAAACCCCATCTCTACCAAAATAACAATAATAATAATAATAATACAAAAACTAACTGGGCATTGTGTCGTGCACCTGTACTCCCAGCTGCTTGGGAGGCTGAGGTGGGAAAATTACCCAAGCCCGGGAAGTCAAGGTTGCAGCGAGCCGTGATAGCACCACTGCACTTCAGCCTGGGTGACAGAGTGAGACCTTGTCTCAAAAAAAAAAAAAAAAAAAAAAGGCAGTTGGTTGAAAAAGTTATCAATAGAAAGGAATGACTGCGTTATGTTAAGGAGCTGTAGAGACTGCATTTTTATCATACATATGAAGCCTCCAAAGTAGCAGGCTTCAGAGAGAACAGATTATTAATGTTTCTTACCAGACTTAAGGTCTATGTTGATGTTAATGCTGGTTGGCTTTCCCTGAATTCAAAAAGGAAGGAGGGTATAATGAGGCATGTCTGACCCTCTCTTCTATCAGTTTTTGGCCTGAATCAGTTTTTCAGGCTAACTTTGGAATGCCCTTGGCTGAGAGAAGGGGTCTATTCAGATGGTTAGGGGAGCCTTAGAATTTTATTTTTGGTCTAGAAGATGTGAACCGCCAGATTAGCCACCCCGGATTCTCTATCTCAGAACACACATTCAGGTGCCTCTGCCATATGGGTCATTCTTGGGATATGCTTAAGTTGTTGCTCTCTGGTGCATTTACCCTACAACAACTTGCTGTCAACACACAGGAACACTATGCATATGGCATGTATGCCATCAGGGAATATGTATTCTACTACTTGAAGTGATGGCAACAATAGCAGAAAGTGGCTCTTTTGCAAATATTAAAGAGTACCTGTTTGTCACCCAACATTTAGTTACCCTTAGTTTGAGAAAGCAAATTACCGGGCATGTCTTTCTAAAGAAGAGCTGCTTTGTGATGTTCAGGCACTGACAGCAGCACAAATAATGTTGGCCTTTGTGGCAAGTTAGTGACTTTTGGAGAATGATACTGCAGCCTTTGGATCAGAGGAAGGTATTGTTACTGGGTTGTTGAAGTTAGACCATAGTAGGACTAGGAGCCTTGGAGCCATTCCAGGGTTTGCTTGAATCATAGCCCTCATACTTTGTAGCTGAGATCCTCAGGCAGGTTGCTTGACCTCTCTGAGCTACTTTCCCTATATATGATGTGGGGCCTAAATGTGTGGAGTCAGTGTATGGATTAAATGCGATACTGTATGGAAGAGCCTGCCATGGTGCCAGGAACACAATCAGTACTTAAACATTCTCCTCCATTATCAAGGATGATTGTCCAGTGTTATATGAGTATACCATCTATACAGCTGGTATAATTCTGTAGGTTTGTGCTCCTCCCTATTCAGCAGGAGGATGCTTATGTGCCAGACCTTAGGCCTTGAGTAGTCTCTTGTATTTCTTCTGTTACTGCAGTAGATAAAAATGCTTAGCTTTTTCCTCTGTGCAGCTTAATCCCATTTTAAATCTCTTTATTCTTGAGGCTATTTATGTAGCCAAGACAAGATCATTCCAAGGCCAATTGCTAAATGTATGGATTAATGAAGTTGCTTTTCTTTAATTGCTGGGAGGATTATATACCCCTTCAGGGTGGGGACAGTGTGGTATGCAGTGTCACATGCGCACAGTGCTTCCCATGTAGGAGATGCTCCATCATAGATGATAGCTTTTAGAAATCGAATGATTGTAGCTTATTTTTCTACTTGGCAGCAGTTCTGGTTAGGAACTTATTATGGGGTATGGGGAGAGGAGGCAGATGGAAGATAACCTTCTGGGGCTAGTGTTGAGGTTCACCCTGCCCATGTCAGAAGTCATGGGAACTTATTTAGAAATTTAGGGTTCCTGGCATAGAGAAGCTTTGCATTAGGCACACAGTGAATGATGCATGGCCAGTATTTAATCTGGAATGATAGGAATGATATTATTTATTTATTTATTTATTTATTTGAGATGGAGCCTCGCTCTGTCGCCCGGCTGGAGTACAGTGACGCCATCTCGCTCACTGCAACCTCTGTGTCCCGGGTTCAAGAGATTCTCCTGCCTTAGCCTCCCGAGTAGCTGGGGCTACAGGCACGCACCACCACGCCCAGCTAATTTTTGTAGAGACAGAGTTTCACCATGTTGGCCAGGATGGTCTCTATCTCTTGACCTTGTGATCTGCCTGCCTCGGTCTCCCAAAGTGCTGGGATTACAGGCGTGAGCCACCGCACCCAGCTGGAATCATATTCTTTTGCAATCATTTTACAATCAATCAACCTCCACATGGAGATCAACTGCCAGTGAGTTTTATTCTTTGCTTGGATTTTTATTTTGTTTTGTTGTTTTTAATTTCCTTTAAGATGTCTCTGTCTTGGGGAATGCACCTTGCCAGGAAGGGTGGGAGGAGCCTTGGATTTGGCAGTCATCTCTGTCTGTAATTGGCCCTACTTTCTGTTGCAGAGGTCACTTTATCACAGAGCTCCCCCTGTTGATTCTTTGAAGTTAGGAGGTACTTGACTACCTCCTTTTCTCTGTACAAGTGCAACTGAGAAACACCTCATGTTTTCCAAGAATGTATAGCTGTTGGAATGTTATAGCCCGTTCTTCAGGTGTTCCATTTCCCCTGGGCCAGAGTTGGAAACCTCCAGTGTCAGGGATAGGTAGAGATGTAGAGGGTGGGGCACTGATAGGTTTCTCTTAAAAAGCTGGTTAGAGGCCTCCATAATTAACAACACATCTTCCAAGGGTGGTGAAGAACTTCCTCAAGTAGCTTCTGAGCTGAAATGTTTTGGAGGTAGTAATTTGATCAGCTTGAAGATCGCGTATTAAGTTAATCGTTGATATGAATCACAAACACAGAACACCGATGTACTCATTGCTCCCTTGTAGTTTGTGACTCGTTCTTACAAATGTGTGTGGTTTGAGACTTGTTAGGCACAGCCCTTTTTTGTCTGATCTCTTTTTTATATATCATGCATACATCTGAGGAGGTCTATATTGTTTCTGTCATTAAGAGGTGGGAGTCTATTTCCTATCCCTTGATGTTGGCTTTGATCTTGGGTCTCAGCTCAGCTGAACCTCCACCTGAATGCAGCCATGTGAGTGAGCCCAGTGAAACCAGCCAAGAAACCACCCATTAACCCATAGAGTAAGGACAATACATTGTTGTTGTTTATAGCCTTAAGTTTTGGCATGGTTTGTTACATAACAATAGGTAACTGATTGAGTAAGCTTGTTCTGGCAGAAAATACTCTGGCAGGGATCCTATCATGCCCTCCTACACCCTGCAGAACGATCACCAGGGTTAAGAGAGCGCCGAATCCTAACCACTGGACCACCAGGGAACACTTGGACACGGGAAGGGGAACATCACACACTGGGTCTTGTCATGGGGTCGGGGGAGGGATAGCATTAGGAGATATACCTAATGTAAATGGTGAGTTAATGGGTGCAGCACACCAACATGGCACATGTATATGTGTGTAACAAACCTGCACGTTATGTACATGTACTCTAGAACTTAAAGTATAATAAAAAATAAACAATCATCAGGGTTAAGAAAGCCTTTCACATCTTAGTATATTAATAATTTGGATCAGTCTGATTGCTTTCTTCTCAGTTGCCCACTGAAAGGATTGTTAGGCTCTAGCTTTGTTTTGTAAGGAAAGGAAGGTTGCTGATTTGCGGGCATGATTTATTTTCGGGAAAGGATTGTTTGGTTATGCTTTACTGGGGTTAGGGACTTAGCAATTTGAGTGGACTGTGCATCTGGTAAGTGTAGCAGTAGGTGGTAAAGAATTCTGAGAGGAAGAGTAAGAAACTACCAAGGCAGCTTTTGAAAATTATGCCTTAAACTGGTTCCATACTTAAAGGTGGGGGGAACTTTCCTCTCTTCTACTTTGAATCTCTGCTTTTAGAACCCCGATTCAGGCTACTTTTCATAGCAGAATTCAGTTACATCATGGCATGAATGAGTTTTTGAAAGCTGGCCATAGGAACTAACTGCAGTTTATGTTGTTGCAATAGAAAATGTTATCCTAACAACCAACTTATAAATTAGAACTTTTGTAACTTTTAGAGCATTTGTAAGTTGGAATGTGCCTATAAGTATCGTAGAGATGATATTTGAACGATGGGCTAGCTATTTATCTAAATATGTCAAAGTGATAAGTATTAGACATGCCCCATTTCTTATAGTGAATTGTTAGAGTGATGTAAAGTTAGGGCTTTTTCATGTTTTATTGACTTATGTCATACATTTAAGTCTGTATCTCCTTGCTTTCTAAGGTCATTTAACATTTTTATATTTCATTGATATTTCTGATATATGAAAAACATGTATGTTATAGAGAATGCTTTTTTAAAAAAAGCTTTATTGAGATATAATTTTATATACCATAAAATTTACACATGTAAAATATACACTTCAGTGGTTTTTATTATATTTACAGAGTTGAACTATAATCGAATTTTAGCACTCACTATTCCTCCTCCCCACCACCCAGCCTTCCCTGCCCCAACCCTACACAACCACAAATCTTTCTGTCTTTATAAATTTGCCCATTCTGGACATTTTCTATAAATGAAGTCATATAATATGTGGTCTTTGGCATCAAGCTTCTGTCACGTAGCATAATATTTTTCAGCTTTGTATTAAAACATGTATGAATTCTAAGAGGGAAAATGGTTTTTCCACCAAGTTATATTTATAACATTGTTTAACATTTTCATTATGTAATATTTTATTCAAACAAAAGAATAAGTGGACCATATAACACCTGTAAGTTACAAAGCATGACAGAATGAGCACCTGGATTCCTACCACTCAAGAATGGTACTGATACCATTGCATCTACCTATGAATTTCATTCCTATTCTGTTCCTCCCACCTCTTCATCTCATAAGTGTATCCCTAAGCAATTTATCATTTCTTCTGATTTTTTTAGTTTATTAAAAAATGTATTTTCTTGCAGCTTCTTTCACTCCATACTGTGTTTCTTAGCTTTATTCATATTGTATTTAACTGTATTTCTTTTGATTTCATTGCTTTTTAATTTTCTGTGTGAATATATGGTTTTTCTTCTGAATAGGTATTTGAGGTGTTTTCCAGTATTTTATTTAAGGATCAGCACTATACAATGAATATGTTACAACTGCTTTCTTCTATACGTGGAAGAGTTTAGGGCATATACCTAGCAGTAGAATTGTTGCATAGTAGAGTACAAAAATACTTAGTTTTTCAAAGTATTTGTACCAATGTACACTGCCATATACGTTATATAAGAATTCCCACTGATCTTCATACTTGTCAACACTTGATATTATCAAACTTGTTAATTTTGTCAATCTGGGATGTGATATTGTGATTAAGATCAGATATTGTGATCTTAAACCTTTTTAACTGCTTCTGAGGGTGATTATGAACTTTTAATAATTTGTCATTTAAATCTTCATTTTTAAAAATGCCTGCTTGTGTCATTTTCCCATCGAAGGTTTTATATGTATAT
>NW_012116944.1:465947-474099 GCF_000951035.1 Colobus angolensis palliatus
GAATTTTAGCACTCACTATTCCTCCTCCCCACCACCCAGCCTTCCCTGCCCCAACCCTACACAACCACAAATCTTTCTGTCTTTATAAATTTGCCCATTCTGGACATTTTCTATAAATGAAGTCATATAATATGTGGTCTTTGGCATCAAGCTTCTGTCACGTAGCATAATATTTTTCAGCTTTGTATTAAAACATGTATGAATTCTAAGAGGGAAAATGGTTTTTCCACCAAGTTATATTTATAACATTGTTTAACATTTTCATTATGTAATATTTTATTCAAACAAAAGAATAAGTGGACCATATAACACCTGTAAGTTATAAAGCATGACAGAATGAGCACCTGGATTCCTACCACTCAAGAATGGTACTGATACCATTGCATCTACCTATGAATTTCATTCCTATTCTGTTCCTCCCACCTCTTCATCTCATAAGTGTATCCCTAAGCAATTTATCATTTCTTCTGATTTTTTTAGTTTATTAAAAAATGTATTTTCTTGCAGCTTCTTTCACTCCATACTGTGTTTCTTAGCTTTATTCATATTGTATTTAACTGTATTTCTTTTGATTTCATTGCTTTTTAATTTTCTGTGTGAATATATGGTTTTTCTTCTGAATAGGTATTTGAGGTGTTTTCCAGTATTTTATTTAAGGATCAGCACTATACAATGAATATGTTACAACTGCTTTCTTCTATACGTGGAAGAGTTTAGGGCATATACCTAGCAGTAGAATTGTTGCATAGTAGAGTACAAAAATACTTAGTTTTTCAAAGTATTTGTACCAATGTACACTGCCATATACGTTATATAAGAATTCCCACTGATCTTCATACTTGTCAACACTTGATATTATCAAACTTGTTAATTTTGTCAATCTGGGATGTGATATTGTGATTAAGATCAGATATTGTGATCTTAAACCTTTTTAACTGCTTCTGAGGGTGATTATGAACTTTTAATAATTTGTCATTTAAATCTTCATTTTTAAAAATGCCTGCTTGTGTCATTTTCCCATCGAAGGTTTTATATGTATATATGTGTGTATATATGTATGTGTTGTGTGATGTGTGTGTGTGTGTATATATATACACATATATATATAATTTTTCTTTTTCTTGAGACAGAGCTTGGCTCTGTCACCCATACTGGAGTGCAGTGGCATGATCTCAGCTCACTGCAACCACCTTCTCCTGGGTTCAAGCGATTCTTATGCCTCAGCCTCCTGAGTGGCTAAGACTACAGGCATGCACCACCCTGCCTGGCTAATTTTTTGTGTTTTTAGCAGAGACAGGGTTTCACTATGTTGACCAGACTGGTCTTGAACTCCCGTCCTTAGGTGATCCACCTACCACGGTGTCCCACAGTGCTGGGATTACAGGTGTGAGCCACCTTGCTGGGCCAGAGGTTATATTTCTTTATCAAGTTGTTCTTTATGTAGGATACAAGTCACTTGTTTGTTACAATGTATTGTAAGTATCGTTCAGTTTCGCAGCTGCCTTTTCACTATTTTTATACTGTCGTTTTTCTCTGGCTGCTTTTTTGTCTTCGATTTTCTGTAGTTTGATTATAATTATTTGGGGAGATGTGTCTGTTTTCTGTTCCTTTTGAATTTATCCTGATTGGGACTCTCTGAGCTTCTTGAATCTGTGGTTCGTTCTGTTTCATTAATTTTGGAAGAAACTTTTGCCATATCTTCTCAAGTCTTCTGTCTTATTAGTGTAACTGGAGTTTTAGAAGAAAAAAATTGTTAGACCATTTGATAACCCATGGATAATCTGTTTGTCCCTCACCTCCATCACTCTTTGTTTCAATTTATTTGTTAAAATAATTTCTATTGACTTACTTAGTTTACTAAGTAAAGTTTCCTAAGCCACGCCAAGTCTACTGATGAATCCATTGAAGGAATTCTTCATCTCTGATTAGTTTTTAAATTCCTGTCATTTCCATTTAACTCTTCTGGTTTCTATCTCAGTGAAATTTCCCATATGTTTATGTGTGTTGTTTACCTTTTCCATTAGATCTTTAAACATCTTAAGCATGGTTATTTAAGATCACTGTATGATAATTCCTACATTTAGGTCATCTCTGAGTCTTTTCTGTTGTCTTATCTCTTGATTTTGTTTTTACATTATTGTGACTTTTTTTTTTTTGATACTTTTTGATTGAATGCCAGACATTGTGTGTAGAAGACCAGTAGAGACCAAGGTAAATTGTTTTGTTTTGTTTTGTTTTCTGAGATGGAGTCTTACTCTGTTGCCTAGACTAGCGTGCGGTGGCACGATCAAGGCCTTCTGCAGCCTCGACCTTTCTGGGTTGAAGTGATCCTTCCATCTCAGCCTCCTGCGTAGCTGGACTACAAGCACATACCACTGCACCCAGATTATTTTTTTAAATTTCTTTTTATTATTTTTTGAGACAGTCTGACTCTGTCACCCAGGGTGAAATCCAGTGGAGAGATCTTGGCTCACTATAATCGCTACTTCCCGAGTTCAAGCAGTTCTTGTGCCTGCAATTACAGGTGCTCGCCACCATGGCCAGGTAAGTTTTTGCATTTTTAGTAGAGATGGGGTTTCACCATGTTGGCCAGGCTGGTCTCAAACTCCTGACCTCAAGTGATCCACCCAACTTGCCCTCCCAAAGTGCTGGGATTAGAGACATGAGCCACCGTGGCCAGCCACACCCAGCTTACTTTTTAAATTTTTCATAGACATGGGATTTCACCATGTTGCCCAGTTTGGTTTTGAACTCCTGAGCTCAAGTAATCCACTCATCTTGGCCTCCTAAAGTGCTGGGATTGCAGACATAAGCCATCATGCCCAGTCGTTTTTATGCCTAGAAATGAGCACGCGTCGTCTTCTATTAGGTCACGTATACAGGATTGTGAGTTAATTTGATCAGTAATTGAGTTGGATTTGGGTCTTCATGTTATTTCCTTCATTCTGCCACAGGTTTTAAATTCTTCCAGCTGTGAACTGCTATTACCTTACACTTAAAATAGTGCCTGGAGTGCCCCACTTTCCTCAGTGTTCTTGCTTTATGTTCTCAGCTTTTGTATAAGTTCTCAAATGCCTGGGCTATAGTATAATGTAGCCCTGGCCCCTTCTTCAGCATTAGATTACCATTGGTGGTTTAGATCTCATATCTGGGCTCATTGTAGAGGCAGGGGAATGGTTCTCAGTTCCTCTGATCCAGTTTAAGGTAGGCCCTGGTACCTGGGTCATGGAGATAGGGTCTCCTCAGCTTTCCTGTTACCTTCTTCGTCTGGTAGTCAAACTGCCTTTAATCTGATGTGTATATGGGCAGAAGAGTTTCCAGCCTTTCCTTGGGGGCATTGGATCTGTGTCTGAGTCCTGGGGATGGGAGGGTTTCCCTACACCCAGACCAGTTTTGCTTATGCCTGTCATGCTGAAGCAGTGCCTTTTTGCCTGGACTCTGGGATTGGAGGGTTTATTGTTCCACCCAGAGTGGCTTAAGGTATTTTATTTTACTTTATTTTGAGACAGAATCTCACTCTGTTGCCTAGGCTAGAGTACAGTGGCACAATACCGGCTCACTGCAACCTCTGCCTCCCAGGTTTAAGTGATTCTCATGCCTCAGCCTTCCAAGTAGCTGGGAGTACAGGTGTGCGCCACCACACTCAGCTAATTTTTATATTTTTAGTAGTAATGGGCTTTCACCACATTGGCCACCGTGGTCTTGAACTCCTGGCCTCAAGTGATATGCTTGCCTCAGCCTCCCAAAGTGGTGGTTTCTGTATCTCTAGATTCATGTCTGTCATTAGTTCTGGGAAATTCCCAGCCATCATCTTTAGTTACTCTTTCCCTCTTTTTCTCTGTACTTGTCTTCTTAGTCTTTACTTATATGTGTATTAAATCTTTTAATTTCCCTTCCTATGTGATTTGCTAATCTTTCTCATTTTCCATTGTCTTGCTTCTTTATGCCACATTTTGGATTTAATTGTTAGGTTTGTCTTTGGGTTACTTGCTTTGCTATTCGGTGGTGTCAGATTTGTTATTGAAATAGAAAACCCAAGATGAATCTACACATTTATTTTAAGTTCTGTTTTCTTTTCAAACCTGCCCGATCTTTTGTGTTAGTCTCTTGCTGCTCATTCATCATATTTTGTTTTCTAAATGTTTTATAAAGCTATTTTATCGTTTCTGAGAATTTGGATATCAGGCCTAGTGGATGATGAGGATTTAGGAGAGTTAGTGCATATATATGGGATCCAAAATGGATTGTTTCTGCTGGAACTTATTTATGGTGGTTTGTGTCTTTTGTATGATTTTCGTTTGAGAACACAACATGAGATTCTTTTACCTTCATTCACACACACACACACATATTTTTTTTTTCCAGAAACCTTCCTTGTTTTCTCATTAATCCTTCTGTTCATGTCCCCTCCCCAACTCTTTTTGTATCTTTTTAGTGTTAATGCATGCAAGATACTAGGGATAAGCTCTTTATGTGAATTATTTCCGTTTATCTTTACAACCAACCCAGAGGGAGGTGCCCTTATTTTCACTTTAGAGGAGAAAACAGCACCCTGAAGAGGTTCTATGATTACCCTAGGGTCATACAACTGGACAAAGGCACAACCACCTTGTAAACCAGGCAGTGGGAGTCAAGTGTGACAGTGTCTATGAACTTCCTCTGAAGGGTTGTCTGCAGGCTAGTACTTCAACTGTGTGTCCCTTGCCTATAAGGAAATACGTTCATAAATCCAGCGTAAACATTTAGCTACTTCGTAAACATTTAGCTCTAGCAATTTCTCATTACTCTGTATCCAAGCAAGTGACCAGTGGATCCATCTTCTTGAACCAGGCATGGACCAGGTTGAGTGTTGAACTGACATGATGAGGTGTGTATGCAAAGCTGTGTTCTAGTCATGTGCAGTGGGACATGCCCAGAAGGACATGTGTCTGTCCACTGCAAATGGGGGTGGGCAGTGACGACTACCTGGTCTTTCATGAAAGCTGGTTTGAGACAAACCACATTTGGTAAAATTTAGTAACTTAAGAATTCTTATCCAGAAAGTCACTCTTTGGTGCTATTGTCTCTCTTGCCCTGCAGTCCTGTAACAATGGCCTAGGCTTAGTATCTGAGGCAGAATTAGCGCATTTGCCAGGGCTAATAATGATTCTGCTCCAATCCCTGTGTATATTAGTGACTTGCTGGCAATACTGGAATGGAGGAAATAATATGAATGCTTCAATTATCAACTATTAGTTGCTTTTATTGTGAACTAGTGTGCAGTATGTGGAGGAAACATATACTAGTCTAGTGTTTCCTAAGACTAAATGAAGAATCGTAATTCTCAGGCATGTGATTGAAATCTTCTTCTTGCTTCTTCTAATACAAGAAATAAAGGCACATACAGGCTTGTTCTCCATGTCATCTGTTACCTACCCTTGCTGCACTGGCACTTAAATATTAAACAGATGCCTGCAGGACAGCGGTTGGTGGTGTTAAACCCATTTCTGTGACCAACAGTCAAGCTAATCCTGTAAGAGTTGACAGCCATTGGTCATGAGGGATTCTGCTAAACTGACCATCTCCCAGAACAATCATCATGTGCAGTAGTATACCTAGGAAAGGACAGTTTAAACAGACCAAGTTTTTATTCGGTTGCCTGTGTGTTAGGTGGTCCCTGCTATCCTAATAATGTGGTTTCAGATGCTGTTTTAAACTGAGATGTTAAGATCATTAATTTGTGACTAGACAACAAACTAGTAAACTTAAATAATGAGAATAATAAATAAAGCCTGCCTGGACTCTTTCTTAAAGCTTCAAGATGTCTTAGTTTCATGATTCTTTGTTATTAAAACAGATCATCAACTAACTTAAAAGTAATTCTTTAAAAAAAAAAATCTGTGCAAATATGTTATCTTGGTAGGCATTTGAACTTTCTCCTGACCATATCCATAGGGCTGCCATCAAATAGATGTTTGTCTGTCATTTCTTGCTTTGAAGAACCGTTCTTTTTCTTATGCTTCATAGATTATGAATTGTACCACCCTACGGGATTTTGGTTTTGGCACTTGGATTTTCTCTTCAGTGGTTGAGTGCTATTGTGGAGGGTTTTAAAATTCTTTCTGTACTAACCCTTGATCTCCAAAATGCCATTGATAAAAGAACAGAAACACTAAACAATCACATTAGAATCTCCTATCAAATTTGTGCTCAGGTCATGTTAGCAGTAGGTCAGAACAAACTGTGTTTTCCTTATCTGCAGAAAATTATGCTCATTTAGAGTGTGGTTGCCTAAATATGTGGTGACTCAGGAGAAAATATTTTCTGTTATATTTTTGGTGTTTATTTTTCCCACAGGACTTCGTAAATTTCTCCTGTTCCTACTCTCCCTTTTATTTCCCTTTTATTAGATTTTCGTAGGATGGGAAAAGAATGATGAAGAGATGCTTTGTGGTGTAGTCCTCACGTTAACAGTCAGTGATTACTGCTGGGTGAGGGGCAATGTGTTAAATTACACAAATAATTGATTATGATTATACCAAATTTAATTTCTAAATATAGCTACTAGAACCAGAATATGGAACACGAAAATATCATAAATTTTTCTGTTTCCCCTAGATTTTCCCAGTCTACCCTACAAACAGAGAAAACCGTAGGAAAATGTTTCTTCCTTCAAAGAGTTCCTAATTTTTTTGTTCACATTTTTATTTGAGAATTTACAGAGCTATAGGTAAACGTTGCTTCATTTATTTAGCTTTGGAAATAGATTTTTAATTTTGAATTGGGATGTGTTTAGATATGCTGAGACTTGCAAGCATTTTAGGTAAAAAGGGAAATATATTGATAAACCTAATAATGAGATTTCATGAGGTAGCCTGTTTTTTCTCCCCTCTGTGCACCTTCATGCCTTGTGAATGGTACCTGGGGCTTGCTTCTTTGCTTGTAGGCCACTGTCCACCTGGCTCCTTTGCTGACTGCTTTTGGGGCAATACCTTGGAAAGGTAATTTGTTTCATAGCTTAAATAAAAAGTCTTGCCTTAGGATTAGCGGGGAACAAACAGGACTAAGACTGAGGTTGAGATGATACTCCATGTAATATGGGGAGAAATCTGCAGGGAGAAGTCAAGTGGACGCTGAATACTTTTTTATGATGCATGGTTCATTCTCTGGTAATTATGTTTATGCATATTGTCAGGACACGGTATCCAATTTAAATTTTCTTTTTCCTGAGACTGTATTGGATATAGCATTTTTGCCTTTTGTCCTCATTTATATGCTCATTCCTAAGATGATCTGCACCAACTGGAAAAAGAGGGAGCTGGGGTTTTATGTTTGGGGGACCTGGAAATCTTGTACTGATGTTTTCTCTGGGTGTTTAGATGCCCTAAGAGGCAATTAGAACTAAGAACTGGCAAAATCTTAGCTAAAGGAGACCTCTGATTAAAGCTGTGTTAGGCCATGTTAACCCTTTGCTAAGTTAGCCAGATTTTGACAGGCTGCACCCGAACAGTTTCTGATGTTCATTCAGTGGTCCTGAGAGTGGCATTTTCTATTAATAAGCTTCGCTTAGAAATAAGTAGCTATTCTAAAACAGTGAGTAATTTTGTTTGCCAAAGCCTCAGCCTCCCAGGACCTGTGACACATCTTTGGAAGGCACATTTAGAGCAGGCCTAGCTCTCTCCAT
The DNA here is from genome assembly GCF_000951035.1 of Colobus angolensis palliatus. Taxonomy (NCBI): domain Eukaryota; kingdom Metazoa; phylum Chordata; class Mammalia; order Primates; family Cercopithecidae; genus Colobus; species Colobus angolensis. Next base: position 473,611 of record NW_012116944.1, read on the forward strand.
TTTTACATTTTGCTGCCGTCCTTGGGAAGAAACGCAAAGGAAACTGGTCCTCTGTGAATACAGCGTGTTGATTATGAGTCCTTTTTTAAAAATCAAGATATAATTCAATTCACATGCTGTAACACTCGCCCTTTTAAAGTATATAGTTCTGTGGTTTTTAGTATATTGGGAAGGTTTTACAAAGTATTAGCCCTAATTCCAGAACATTTTCATCACCTCAAAAAGAAACTGTGTAGCCATGAGCAGTCATTCCCCATCCCCTCTGCTTGAGCCACTAATCTACTTTCTTTTTTGGGTTTGTTTTTTGTTTGTTTGTTTGTTGAGACAGGTTCTCACTCTGTCACAGCCTGGAGTGTAGTGGCACGATCTTTGCTCACTGCAACCTCCGCTTCCTGGGTAGCTGGGATTACAGGCACTCACCACCACGCTCAGCTAATTTTTGTATTTTTAGTAGAGACGGGGTTTCACCATCTTTGCCGAGTAGCTGAG
>NW_012116944.1:474450-493790 GCF_000951035.1 Colobus angolensis palliatus
TATCACTTCTAGGCCCTTGTGTAAAGGGAAAGGTGCTCTGCCTAGCCTCTGAGTCCACTTCACTTTTTCTGCTTATAATAAAATTTACCAGTTATCTAAAATACTAAATGTGCGTTAATGTGCAAGAAGTTGAGTCTGATCTGATAATGAAATGAGTTTATGGCAACCACCCTTTTGAATGCCAAGGCTAGAATCACCTGCAAGAGCACTACAATTCCTCTCAGCCTTTCTGTTCTTTAACTTTTAGAATAGTCAGAATTCAAATCATATAGGACTTTGTCGGTCAAAACCAGAAAAACAAGTAGTTTGGATAGATGGCAGGCTTGGATATGTATGTGTCAAATATGTCTTAAATAAATACTTTGGATTCCTGCTCATGGCACTAGTGTGAAATCCTTAAGTTTGAGAGTTTGGAAGGCAAGTGGGGATTGATTTAAAGGGGGAGGAGAAGTACAAGTTCTTAGCAGTTTTCCTTGACTATAGTGGAAAGAGGAAGACATTGAGAAGCGTTAATGAAAGAGGAGGTATGTAAGGGAACCACTGGGGGAACCTATGGACTGCTCACTGGGTGCCTTGGCTGGTAATACAAATTTACTAGCTGAAGGATTTTGTCTTTGTTGCTTAGCTCTGTTGGACTGCCCCAGAATGGCTTAAAAATGTGAGTACTAGACCTTCTCCCAAAGCCTCCACTGTTTGTGTTTGTGTAGCTGTTTTTTAGTCTGTGTACTATGTGTGACTCTCTTTGTAGAACTGCTCAGCAAGCAGTACCAAAAGCTGGTATACCTCCTCTAGGGCCACAGTGATGGGGAGCAGGGAGGTAGAAACTGTAGATATTAGAGTGTGTGGATGTTGGGGAAGCTGGTGAGTATATACAGAAATCGAAACTGCCAGAGTTGGGATTGATTGTCGGAGCCTTTTACAGTAAGAGGTGGTAATCGTTTAATGTGGGTGCCCTTTTGTCTTCTGCTGGTCTGGTTCTCTTGGAATATTATAAATGACAGGTGCTGGAGGCTTGGAATTCAATGTGGCTCTTCCTCCCTCGATTGGCAGATAAAACAGAAATGCATTATTTGGTATAAATGAATCAAAGTGTTGTGGTTTAAAAAGTTCTTTAAATAGAATTGAGTTTGTTTGAAACACGGATGCCCTTTTTGAAAAGGTTAATTTCCTTCAAAGATGGTTAGGCTTTTCTGTTTAGACAGAATAATAATAAGCCTAATCTATTAAAACATTTTTTTCAGGGAGAGAGGAGGGCATCTACAGAAGAATATTTTCATCTCCATTGAATAATGCTTGACTCCCTTCTCTTCTGTTTTTAAAATTCACAAATCCCTCTTGTTGACTTCATCTCTGAAAAAATTCCCAGTAGGGAAATAAAGTGAAAAATAAAGCCCCTCTCACCCACCTTTACCCCTCACCCCTAGATTCCCACTACCTCCTAATAACTAGTTTTCAGCCATTTGGTGTAATTTTTTTTTCCACTAATTATTCAGCTATTCAGTGAACATGTGTCCATGTACATTTGTAATGCCTTTTATTTTTTATTTTATTTATTATTTTGAGACAACATAATCTCTGTCAGCTCTGTCACCCAGGCTGGTGTGCAGTGGCATGATCTTGGCTCACTGCAACCTCCGTCTTCCGGGTTCAAGTGATCCTCTTGCCTTAGCCTCCCGAGTAGCTGGAACCACAGGCATGTGCCACGATGCCTGGCTAATTTTTTGTATTTTTGATAGAGACAGGATTTTGCCATGCTGCCCAGGCTGGTCTCAACTCTTGAGCTCAAAGTGATCCACACACCTCTGCCTCCCAAAGTGCTAGGATTACATGTGGAAGCCACTGCCTGGCCCATGATGCCTTTTTAATGACGTATCCAAACCTATCCAAACCCTTTAGTTGAAATTATAAAGAGGTGACATAATTTTACTTTTAAGTGAGTTGAGCTCTGCTCCAGTAAAAAATGTTGCCAGATATTTTAATTGTAAACCTTCGAGATGTAGCAACCTGTGAGAGTTGTCATGAATTGACGTACATAGCGCAGGACTGGACCCGTCTGCTACATTAGAAGGATCTTTCTGTATTCTGGTTATTGATTCGGAATAGTTTCATAAAAACTGCAATGTGATCTTTGCTAATTTCTTTGAAATATCACTTTAAGAATAAGGACCACACATAGTGAAGGGGGGCCTCTTTGGCATAATAGTAATATTCATTTCTATAGACTCTGCTGAATTCCTCTGTTTTGCATTTCTTGAGTGTGTTGGTTCACAGCTAAAAATAGAGCTCTATTTAAAATGGGTACCCTTTCCGGAAATAAGAACTATATTTCAATTAGTAAATTTCCTGTTTCCCTAACGTGTTTTGTTTTGTTCTTTCCTTTTTTTTTTTTAAACAGCAAGCCAGGGCTGAGCAGGAAGAAGAATTCATTAGTAACACTTTATTCAAGAAAATTCAGGCTTTGCAGAAGGAGAAAGAAACACTTGCTGTAAATTATGAGAAAGAAGAAGAGTTCCTCACTAATGAGCTCTCCAGAAAATTGATGCAGGTAAATTATCATTTCTACTCCCTCATCTTCCCTGCCTGTTTTCCTTTCTAGGAGAAAATGACTTTGATATGGCATTTTACTTGTAACATTTGCTGATGAGGTTGTAGCTTAAGTCCTTTGGAGATTCACAATACCAGGTAAGGGTGGCAATGGTGTAACAGTCAAGACTGTGGTTTTCTAGCTCATCTGCATATGTTAGGTAAGCTGTTTTGTACCCTGAGCATTTCTAAAAAATTGCTGATGAGCACAAGATCTTGGCATGAGATGTTGAATGTAGCATTTTGGAAGTATGGGGACTAATGCCAAATGTGAAATTTTTCTCCTTTTATGTTGAGTCGATAATAAATACGTAAACTTTTTGGCAGTCATAGGTGGGTCTTTTGCACTAAAATATGAGGATATAAAGTGAAACATCTTTAGGAAATAGAAAGGTATCCATGATAGTTAAAACTACCCGCAATGAACCATGTTCAAATGGGTGAGTAATATGTTACTGAACAAATATCAGACTGCTATTAAAACTCAACATTGATCACAAGTAATATATAGAACGTGCCACACAAAACATATAGGAAGGTTTGATTTCTCTACTTTAGAGGCTCATTCTCTCCCCCTTCTTTTTTTTCCCCCCTTCAAACCTTACTGGTAAAGTACAAAGTAAAATTTGCTTAGGGGAATTATCTTGTGGGTTAGTATGAACTTAAAAATAAGTGGGATATTGAGTTTTCATTATTTAACATAGCTTGTCTAAAATAGTGAGGAGGTATAAAATTATCAGAATGTTATTACCATTTTGTCTTTAGATGTCTGTGAAACAACCCCATATATATATTTTGACATCATCAATAACAATTTCATTAATTTGCTTGAAGTATATATATTAGTGAGGTTGTAATAAGAAGTTATTTGAGGCTTTTAAAAAAATCTTCCTAAGTTATTTTCTTACCTCCCCACATAGATGATCCTGTAAGAGGATACTGGAAACTCTGATGAAGAAACTTTAATGTTAAGACCATAACATGTTCCAGTCAGCTTTTACCCTTGTCCTTCTATTAGTCTCATTTTTCTACCTAATTACTGAATAAAGATACTGTTAATCTTGCACAAGAGTTGGTTTATATGGTAGTTCCTGAAATGTGAAGAATAGGTACCCAGGCATTACTATCTAGCAGAGATTTTTGGCAACATTTTTGTACTGAAAGTTTTCGTTTACTCATTTGCATTGTGATTTAGAGAGAAATGGATGGAGAAGGTTAGTTTGACCTTTTAGTATATCTCACTGGGGCAGCATTAAATGACTTATTTTACCTGGTGCTTCTGGAATCATGGGGATGTAATTATGGTTTGTTTTTCCTAAGTGTATGTGTAATCAGGTGCCATAATTTTTGATACGGCAAGAAACTTTTTTTTTTTTTTTTCCAATATACATGGTTGTTTTTTGGAGTCTTTAGCCAAAGTACATTATAGGACAGTCAAGACCTAGCCAGATCATGTTCCTTGTCTCTATTATATATCTCCAGTATGAGTGATTGTATAGTCTGTAATTGACCTCTCATTCACTTATGTAACCCACCTACCTCCCAAGGATATTGATGTTCCTTAAAATAAGATACTGAAAAAGAATGAAAACATAAGAACATAAGAATGAAAACATAAAAAAGAATGAAAACATAAGAACATAATGCAACAGCAAAGGAAGTTATTTATAGTTGTATACTTGATGTAAGAAGGCTCGAACTTAAAATTGAAGCTCTAAGCATCCTCTGAATATTGCTATGATGTAGAAATGTAGTGACTGTGTTTTTATAATTCTTATATCTAAAACAGTATTTCTTGGTCAGGAGAAAAAAAGGTCATAGACTAAAAACTTGGAAACCTTTTTCAGTGGATAGTGGATCTTTCTAAAGGGATTGAATGGTATATAAACTGAACAAAATAAACTATTTTTCCAAAAGTGGTATACAATGCGTAGCCATAGCCTTCAAGCGGGCCTGTCTTGTGTTTGCCTTCAGCCAAAAGTAAGGGCATAGTATGAAGGTGTGATTCTGTGAAAACATTGTTTGGGGATCTCTAGATGGGTCTGTAGCTTGTTGGTGATTCAGCTTGTAGAATCTGGACAGATGGATGGTTAGCATGTCCCTGAGACAATTTGTCATGCATCCCAGCTTGGTTTTTAGGCTTTTTATTTTAATGTGGTAAAATTTACTTAACATAAAATTTACCATTTTAGCCATTTTTGAGTGTGCAATTTGAGTGTGCTTAACAGTGGTGTTAAGCATTTTTACCTTGTTGTGTAGCCGTCACCACCATCCATCTCCAGAACTTTTTCAAACTGAAACTCTGTGCCCATTAAACAATAATGCCCATTCCCTTCCCCTGGTCTTCAGGTGTTTGAAAGGAGATGGATAGCAGGTAGTTTTAGGTTCAGGTCTCTGGCAAGTTCTGAAGCTGTTGCCATTCTGAGGCATGATAGGAGATCTGTTGCCTTAGACACCAGGTATCACAACATGTCTATTTTTTGATAAGTGCCTGAGAACCTGCCCTCCATTGTTGGTCGATTGAGGGATATCATAGCTGCAGCAGGGGAAGGGCTGTTCAGCCTATGATACTCATCCCTCAGGCTTCCAATATGTATTTCCTTGATAGGTTTAACCAGTCTTTTGTTGAATGCCCACGTTTTCTGCCACCCAGCATGGAAATACTGTTTTCCATCTGGAAGATTTTTGGACTACTTGATACCAATAGACTTTTTCAACTACGTAATTATTTTAATATGGCTTTCTAGGATGTTTGTTTCTGCATAGGACCTTGCTAAAAAAAAGCCTGCTAAGAGAAATCATGCTACAAGTGTCACCCACAGACAGATGGGTGCATTGACCCGTTCACTATGAAAGTGTTCAACATTTTTCACCCAAAGGCTGCTGAGAGGCTATGGACAGATCAATTTTTGTTTTGTCAGAGTGCTTTGACTTTTATTTCTGATAGTGATTGGACAGTGCTTTTATGTGCATTTCAAAGGGATTCTTTGATCCTGAGAACAAAATGAGACTTGCTATAGAAGAGATGTGTCCCTTCCTGTCTGCTATGGCCAAGTTGGGTATCCAATACCTTTAAGAAATGAAATCAAGTTTAATTCAGTATACATGAGAGTAAATCCCTTTGCCCTTTAAAAGATCCATTTTGGGAGATGGCTTAAACACCGCCATATGTTTTCATGCTCACCAACAGGAAAACACATACAAAAGGGAGCATGCAGCTCTTCTCCCTTGCTTTTGTGTCTATCCAGTACAGACACAACATTGTATCTTTATCTCATGAGAACTCTTGACTGAGAAGTCTACATCTCTCTGAGCCCAGGCCATGGGATTCACTCCCTGATTGGTGAGACATTGTTCCAAAAAGAACTCTATTACTTTTGTTTAACATGAACCTACATTAGAGCTAAATTCTACTCTCGAATGCCTTGAAGAGAGGTTGTGCTTTAATCATTATTTGTAATTAAAACCTATAAGAAGCATTTGAGCAAACTTATCAGAATTTTTATATACAGGCTGAGCGTGGTGGCTCACACCTGTAATCTCAGCACTTTGGGAGGCCAAGGTGAGTGGATTACTTTGATGCCAGGAGTACAAGACCAGCCTGGCCAACATGGCAAAACCCTGTCTCTACTAAAAATACAAAAAATCAGTTGGATGTGGTGGCACACACCTGTAATCTCAACTACTCAGGAGGCTGAGGCAGGATAATTGCTTGAACCCAGAAGGCAGAGGTTGCAGTGAGCTGAGATCATGCTGCTGCACTCCAGCCTGGGGATAGAGTGAGACTCTGTCTCAAAGAAAGAATTTAAAATACAGTAAGTCCTCACTTAATGTTGCCAGTAAGTTCTTAGAAACTGTGTCTTTAAGTGAAATGACGTATAATGAATCTTATTTATTTCTTTGTTTATTTTTGAGATGGAGTCTCACTCTGTCACCTAGGCTGGAGTACAATGGTGTGATCTCGGTTCACCTTCCGAGTAGCTGGGATTACAGGCACTCGCCACCATGCCCGGCTAATATTTTTAGTAGAGACAGGGTTTCACCATGTTGGCCAGGCTGGTCTTGAACTCCTGACCTCAAGTGATCTGCATGCCTTGGCATCCCAAAGTGTTGGAATTATAGGTGTGAGCCACCACTCCCGGCCTAGAAATTTTTTTAAAAAATGAAAAGAAGTTTTACAATAGAGGACTAGTAGAGTGAATCATACAAAGACTGACAAAACAGTTAAGCTAATCATTAGAGCATTCTGATTATACTAGTTCTTAATGATGTGGGCAGTCCAGAATCTCCTGTCACTTGCAAAGGAGCCTGACTCTGCAGGAGGCTTCATGCACTGCTGCCCATGACAAAGAGATGCTACTAGCATAGCAGGACTCTGAACTCTCTAAGTCAAAGACACAGAAGGAGGTGGTTTCAAAAGGTAAGGACAAACCAGGCATCAGAATTTTAAAATTTCCTTTTCAAGAAATAAAATGTTTTCTACTTACGAAAGTATCATGTTGCTGTTACAAAATTAGAAGGAATAGGGCACAAAGAAAATAAGATAACCTGTAAGTTCAGCACCCAAGTATAATTACTCTATAACATTCTGAAGAATGGCCTTTTAGACTCCCAGCTACTCGGGAGACTGAGGCAGGAGAATGGCGTGAACCCGGGAGGCAGAGCTTGCAGTGAGCTGAGACCGCGTCGCTGCACTCCAGCCTGGGCGACAGAGCGAGACTCGGTCTCAAAAAAATAAAAAATTCTAATTCCCCTGGCAAACTCTTAACCACCAATCACAAATGCCTACTGGAAGACTTATCAATTATCTCAGACACTGAGATTGATAATGGTTTTAGGAATTGTGGATTTTCCCACCTGCTTTTATGCAGGCCCAAAGCCTCAACTTGACTTTCTGCTCTTTGGGAGCACACTCAGCTTGTTCTGGATTGTCTGCACTGTTCTCAACAAATACCACTACCAAAAGTTAATAAACGATTTTTTTAACCATAGGTTACGACTGGGTTAAGAAGAGTACTGCATATTACATATATCTTAATCTTTTCCATCTAATCCAGCTTGCAGATTTCAGACCTTAAAATAATCAATAGATTTGTAGTACAGTACTTTCAATTCACATTTGAAATAGGATCTGATTCTCAGAAAATAATGCTGCTCTAACTATAATAAAAATTATAGCCATACTCTAATAAAGGGGACACACATCGATGGTTGGAAATACTTAAGAAGAAAAGTCCTGGATCTCTTATTAAGGTGATATGGTTTATTTTTATTATTGTTGACTTGGTTCCTGAGGTAAGAATACTTCCTGGAACTAAAGTAGTTGGAGTTTTTCTAGCATCTATGGAAAGATGATAGAGGATAGGAAGGAAGTTGTGGGCAAAACTGCTGCTGAAACTACCTCTGCCAAATGATTTATAGCCAAGCAGTTCAGAAGGATATCATGCAACAGAATTATTCGTCTCTCTCATTTACACAGAAATAAAATGGGGAAGAAGAATTTCTAAGTCTCCAGATTTGCCTGTTCATCTAGACAAAGGGCTTAGCACTTCGTTTGCCTTCTTTCACTTGTCCTGTCAATTCTGGAGAAGTGGTTTCTCCTTGCAATACCATCTTACTGGATTCCTTCTTTTCTAGAGTGTATGCTTACTTAACCCCAGAAAGAGTCTCTTTCTGAGTAGCATGACATTTCTACAGGCAAACGGAGTGAGTATAGACTCCCAATTCTCTTCTGTTCCAGCATGTACACTAGAATCTGAAGCATCCTCTTCACCCTCGCTCGCCTTCAAGTTTCCCAAGCCACTAAGATGGCAATGAAATTATTTCGTTTATGCAAACAGCAAAATCACATGTCAAGCTGATAAATAATGTATGAAATTTCATTTAGTTAATTTCAAAGGCACCAAGACCATGACGCCATTGCATCCATTCAGATGAAACCTTGGTTCTCCCTATGGTAGGGGAGAGATCTAAATGAAATATGTCCTTTATATTTAGATGGCTAGATCTGTGGCCCTCCTGGCTTGTTTTTTAGGGCCCTTAATAGTGATCAGAGAAATTTGCTATCACAAAATAGCTTTCAGAACAGTGGGAACAGAGCTTTTTCTTGTTGTTTTCTTTCCAAATTACCTGAACCTCAGCTTTGTCTGATGTTTTCAGGAAGAAGAGGTTCACAGATTGCATTCACAGTACGTCTGCAAAGAGCTACTGGGTTGTTTTTAATGCATTTTAAATACTACAGCCACCAGTGGCCAGATAATAAGCCAGAATTCTGTTAGTAGCATGGCAAAAATCTCTCATTGCAATGTAATTTGTTGTGAGTAGATAATACAATAAACCTGACATAGTTCTTCAGTGTTGAAATTACTGAGTTTCTTTTAAAGTGTGTGTGCATGTGTGCGTGTACTAAGGTTATGGCTAGATGTGATGTACTAACACAGGTTCCAAAAAAAACGCTTAAGGACAAAAGTAAGGGCTCAAAAGCTTCCCATGCTGACTTTTTTTGACATAAAATGTGAGAAAAAGTAGGTAGAGGAAAAAATAAAGGTAGAAGAAAAGAAAGATAAAAATGATTAGGTGAAGCTGGAGTTAAAATTGCTTTATTTACCAAAGTAGGTTGGAGAAACATTGTCATTTCTAGTTGGAAAGGTGAATCTTGTCTATTGAAGGATACTAGACCCCACTATCCATGGACCCTAGCTATCACTAGGAACAGTTTTAAAATAACTTTAAAACTTTGTAGTTCAAAATGTTACAATGTGTTGCATTTCATTTTTAAACAATTTACAGTCAGCCCAGTCAGTAATTACTTTAAAATAAGGAGTTATATCCCACTGCTGTGCTCACCCTCCTGTTTCCTCCATTCATAAACTTGGGAAGAAAGATGAGGCCTTTTATTTTAATTTTCAATAATGCCTCATCTTAGAATGAATTCTTTGGGCTAAACACTCTTTCTTCTTCAGGAGAAAATGCCAGTTTTTACAGAATGGATTTTTCAATATGCCAGAGCCTAAAAGGATTTCTTTTCTTTTTATTTTTTATTTATTTATTTTTTTTTGGAGACACAGTCTTTCTCTGTCACCCAGGCTGGCATGATCTTGGCTCACCACACATGCCTTAGCCTCCTGAGTAACTGGGCTAATTTTAACTAGCCCAGCTAATTTTTTATTCTTTTTTTTTTTTTTTTTTTTAAGTAGAGACAGGGTTTCACCATGTTGGCTGGGCTGGTCTTGGATTCCTGACCACAAGTGATCTACCTGCCTCAGCCTCCCAAAGTGCTGGATTACAGGCATAAGCCACCATGCCCTACAAGGACTTTAAAAATCTTTTCCATGGAGCTTTTTTTTTTTTTTTAATATTCCTCCTAACCAGAATTTTTTTAAAGGTGTTAATGCTTTTAGTGGCTTCATGCTCCTGGAAATCCAGGAAACTCAAACTTAGCTCTTTAGGTATTCCAAGTAGATAGGAAGTCTGATACTATCCTGAAGCCATCTGCTTAGAAGTGAGGGCCTGACTCTGGTCCTCGGTGTTGCTAACAAGGAACCAAAATAACAAATAACTAATTTCTGGAAGAATGTAGCTATTTTTTCTCTTTATAAAAGTTATATTGTGGCTTTTCCTGTAGAAAATAGCAGATTAGATAACTCAGACATACCTCACTGAAGATAAACAAAAACATGATGGTGAAGAACTATTGGGCAGAGATCTGAAGGAGGGTGGGAATGAAGCACCCAAGGCTGCTTTTATTCAGAGGGCACTTGGAATTCATCCAGAAACACCTGAGATAGTGAGGTGAATTGTGGTTTTGGTCGTTGTGTGGAGCTGGGGCTGCAGAAGTCAGTTGATTGCTTTTGGTCAAAGTTAGAGAGAGTGATCAGTCAACCCTACCTCAAGCTGGAATCATGAAGGGCTGCATCCTTAGGCTAAGAGTGAACTAGTTTTGCATCAGCTGGGTAAATCAGAGACACAAGGCTTTGATTTTGGATTAAGGTAGACCCAAACATGGTGCTCGGCCAAAGAAAATGGAATTTTCTGGAGGAAGTTACTGTCATCCTAGGCTACAAGCTTCTCTTGCCAATAAATTTTCAAATACAATATTCAGCCCATACTTAAAGATCCATGCACATGATGATATCAGATTCTATGTATGTAAGTGACCAGAAATAACAGAAATAGACTACACAGACACTTCAAATATTGGAATTACCGGGCATATACTATAAAGCAACCATGCTTACTATACTCAGAGAAGTAAAAGCTGACCTTGAAATCTTTGGCAGGAAACCGGAAACATATCACTTTTCTTGTAGACGTTCAAATGTTAAGTGAAAAACTAATGAATAACTATATGGCAATACATTTGAAATTTATATGATATGGACAAATTCTTAGAAAAACTTAACTTTCTACAGCTGACCGAGGAAGAAAAAGAAAACTGTCTTCTGTCCTGTAAAGAAATTGAAATAGAGATCAACAACCTTCATAAACAATGAATTCCAGGTCCAAATGGTTTCACTGAGAGTTGTACCAAACATTCAAGGATAAAGTAATTTGTCTTCCGCCCGGGTGCCATGGCTCACGCCTGTAATCCCAGCACTTTGGGAGGCCAAGGCAGGTGGATCACGAGGTCAGGAGATTGAGACCATCCTGGCTAACACGGTGAAACCCTGTCTCTACTAAAAGTACAGAAAAAATTAGCCGGGTGTGGTGGTGGGTGGCTGTAGTCCCAGCTACTCGGGAGGCTGAGGCAGGAGAATGGCATGAACCCAGGAGGCGGAGCTTGCAGTGAGCTGAGATCGCGCCACTGTACTCCAGCCTGGGCGACAGAGCAAGACTCCGTCTCAAAAAAAAAAAAAAAAAAAAAACAAAACATTTGTCTTCCATAAATTCTAAAGGGAAAAAAATGGGTCCCCAATATATTTTAAGGGTAACATAACCTTTAATGCTCAAATTTAAGTGTAGTTCAGAAAAGACAAATTACAGTACAGCCTCAATCATGAGCAAAAATCCCAGACAAAATATAAGTAAATGAAGTCAGCAATATATTAAAAGAACAATGCACCATGACCATGTTGGGTTTATACAAGGAATGCAAGTTTAGTTTACCAGTAGAAAATCAGCAAGTGTAATTTGCCACATTCACAGAATAAAAAGAAAAAGTCATGATCATGTTAATAGATGGAGAGAAAGGATTTGATAAAGTGTAACAATTCATGATAAAAATCTTAGTGAACTAAGAAGAGAACTTCAACCTGAATTTTTAAAAAAGCATTTACATAGGACAGGCGCAGTGGCTCACATCTGTAATCCCAGCACTTTGGGAGGCCGAGACGGGAGGATCATTTGAGGTCAGGAGTTCAAGACCAGCCTGACCAGCATGGTGAAACCCCATCTACTAAAAACACCAGAAATAAATTAGCCGGGTATGGTGGCGCACACCTATAGTCCTAGCTACTTGGAAGGCTGAGGCAGGAGAATCAGTTGAACCAGGAGGCAGAGGTTGTATTGAGCCAAGATTGTACCACTGCACTGTAGCCTGGGCAACAGAGTGAGACTCCATCTCAATAATAAATAAGATAAATAAAGTGTTTACAAAAAGCCTGCCCAAACCATTGTGTTTGATTATGAAAAGTTAAGTTTCCCTTTAAAATCAAGAACAAGACACGGATTCCTGCTGCATTTACCTATATTGATTTTTGTTGTGGATTGCTAGCCAGTGCAGAAAGGCAAGAAAAAGATGTTAAGGATTGAAAGGAGGAACTAATGTTGCCACTTATTATTGTGTAAGTAAAAACTTTTAAAACTTCAGAATCTACAGATAAGTAATTAGAATTCCATTTTCTCACATGAAAAATTGTATTTCTGTGTACCAGCAATAAGCAGTTAAATGTGAAAATATGAAAGCATCAGAAACCAAGAGAAGCAATTAAGTGCCATGGAAAAATATAAAACACTGTAAAGGGCATAGGGACAGTTGAAATTTTAAGTAAGTTCAAGTCATTGAGGTAATATTTAAGCAAAATCTGGGAGAAGCAGCAGCTAGCCAAATAGATTTTCATGGGGAGAGTATTGTAGGCAGAAAGAACAAGAAAGTGCTAAGGCCTTGAAGTAAGATTGTGCCTGCCATGTTGGAGAAGCAGCAGAGAGACTGATATGTTTAGTTTGACATCATGGGGAGAGAAGAGCGATAGATGAAATTGGAAGGTAATGGGTCTGGAGGCTTGATATGATAGAGGTTTGGGAACCACTGTCAGCACTTTGGCTTTTATTCTGCATGGGAGCCACCACAGGGTTTTGAGCAGAGTAGCAAAATGATCCTACGTGACTCTTAAAATGATTGATTTGGTTGCTGTATCATGAATAGATCATGGAGTGGGGGCCAACGTGGGAGCAATGCATATTAGAAGGATATTCGGTAATACATGCCAAGAGATGGAGTGGATTTTTCAGAGAGTAGTAGTGAAGATGGTGAAACTTTGGATTCTGGGTACATTTTGAAGAAATAGCCTCAGAGGATTTGTGGATGGAATAGAAGTGGTATAGAAAAGAAAAGATCAAGAAAAACTTAGGGGTTTGAGTCTCAATGACTGGAAGAATAGTTACCATCATTTAAGATGGAAAAGACAGCAAGTGGAGTATGTTTGGAGTAGGAAGGTCGGAAGTTCACTTGCAGTGTCTGGGCTTCCAAATGGAGAGAACAGACAGGCAGTTGGACAGAGGTTCTGACTCTCAACAGAGAAGTCGGGGTGAGAGATATAAATTTGGGAGTGTTTTCTTTAGTAATTATTTATTGCCATGGAAATTAATGCTGTTACTCAGGAGGTGTGCCCAGAGGAGAGGACCAGAGACATATAAGGAAAACGCAAGGATGAACGCAAGGATGAACCACAGAATGGGAGAAGAGCTACGCACCATATGTAATGACAAAAAGCTACAAATCAGCAAGAAAACAAACAACCCAGACAAAAAATGGCAAATGATTTAAGGAGACTCTTCACATAAGTACATGGCCAAAAAGCCAGTAAACAAATGGAAAAAGTATACAACCTCATTAGTAGTCAGGAAAGGTGAATTAAACCACAACAAGATACTACTAATAAATTCTTATGCACTGCAGGTAGAAAACTGAAGTCATTATACCCATTTGAAAACAATTTGGTAGTACCTAATTAAGTTGGAAATATTTATTCTCTATGAGCCAGTGGTTTCACTCCTGGGCATATATCATATTACATGTACATGTGTACCAGATATGTAGAAGAATGTTCTTTGATCATGATAAAAAACTAGAAATGGCCAGGCGTGGTGGCTCACGCCTGTAATCCCAGCACTTTGGGAGGCCGAGGTGGGCAGATCACGAGGTCAGGAGATTGAGACCAGCCTTGCCAACATGGTGAAACCCCGTGTCTACTAACAATACAAAAATTAGCTGGCCATGGTGGTGCCTTCCTGTAATCCCAGCTACTCGGGAGGCTGAGGCAGGAGAATCACTTGGACCAGGGAGTCGCAGGTTGTAGCGAGCCGAGATCACACCACTGTACTGCAGCCTGGTGACAGAGCAAGACTCTGTCTCAAAAAAAAGAATAGAAATGACCCAAGTGCCTGTCATCAGTTGAGAGGATCGTGGTATAAATAGCTGGATTCTGTAAAGCAATGAAAATACAAACCACAATTAGTAACAAGTTCATTTAGCAGAAGAAGCTGGATATGAAAGAATGCAAAGCCTAGCAAGACTAATGTTTGGAAATAAGTGAATACATAGGTTGTTTGAAAAAAACAATTTTAGGAAAAATGTAAGGAAGTAAATACCATAAGAATTAGGATATTGATTATGTCTAGGAGTTGGAGAGCGGCTGTAAACAGGAAGAGAAACAGGGGCTTTGGGGCAGACTATGATACATGGGTGATGTCATAGATCTTGATTAATCCACCCCCACCCCAACTGTTGTTTTGCTTATCCTGAAGTGAGGGTGTTATCATTATTCAATCAGTATTTGCATTCACAATGTATTTTCTATGTTTTGGAGTAGGATCAAGGGAATCCTAGTCACTGCCCTTCTTAGAGCTTGCAATCCTGTAAAGAGTGATTGAGAATGTACCCAAGTGTTCTAGGATGGCAGCACACATCAGAGATGAGGGCAAAGGCTTTGAAGCCAGGGACCTCAGTTTGAACCCTGGATTTACCCTTTACCTGTGAAATTTCAGGCAGATCACCTAACCTCTTTAAGCTGTGGTTTCACTCTTTGCAAAATGCAGGTAACAGTTTCTACTGTAGAGTTATGAAGACTCAACCATCAAGTATGTTGATGTATATAAAGTGCTTGACACGTAATAATCACCCTGGAGAATTAGCTGACTTTACAAGTAGCTGATGGAAAAGATATAGAAAAACATCATGAAACAGACATTAAAATGCACTTGAATGACAGTGTGCTTCTCACACCTTGAGGATGACTGCACATTATGCTGAGGGCCTGGGGGAAAGCATTGGGGAAGTCTTACACTATCACCCAGTCTCAGTAAATTGAGGGGAGGGATTCAGACCCTATAGGCAGAGGCACAGCATGAGTGGGGCATGTGGGCAGAGTGAGTGGCATGATTTCTCTAAGAGTGATCCGGCATGACTAGCAGGTGTTGTGATCTAGAAGCCAGTATGGTCACCAAAAGTGTTTGGCTGGCATGATGGGATTTTTTTTTTTTTAAGAGTCTAGAAAAGGACATGAGCTTTTCCTTTAACCACAGTAGCCACCACTCCCTGGCTTAAACCCATCCATTCTTTGTTTGCTGCATGCATGAACCCTGAAGGCATTTATGCTTGCAAACCTTGGACTGTCACGTCAACTGAGTGTGAAAATAGCATGAGGAAGGTGTGGGAAGCTTGCATAGGGATTGGGTCATGGAAGGACTTGAATGTGATGCCAGTGAGTTTGGACTTAGTCCGCAGGTAGTAGGGAGCCATTGAGGGTTTTGAGCAGGACATTGAAGTAATAGGACTTGTGCTAGGATGATCTACAGTGGACCTGGGGAGATCCAGTAGGAGGTTTTGGCAGTAGCCCAAAGGAAAAGGAAGAAAAGGCCTGAACCAGACTGGGGCCATGAGCACATAGCACACACAAAGAATATGTGTGTGGAACAGCTGTTCTGGAGGCTGACTGCATGGGCCTTGGTAACTCATGAGATGTGAGGCATTGACCCAGAATACTGGTACCAGTAACAGAAGGGGAGGAGGTGGAAATAAGTGTGGGCCCAAGAAGCCCTTAGTGATGAAGTACTGAGTTTGAGGTGGGAGTCTGAATTTTTGCTCAGTAGAACAGCTGACAAGTCGGTTCTTGAGAGACTCTCTGTGTTCTGAGAGAGATTTTTGAGCTTTTTTCCAAAGCTCATATTAATAACATTATGATTGCTTTTGACAGTCTAATGGCTTAATGCAGTTATTGTCCTGGGCTGGCCTTTACTTGGTCCAATGTGGGTAGCTCCATTCCTTGGTAATTTTCAGTAAACCAAGGATGTTAGTTGTGGTACTGGGAGTAATAGAGATACTAGTTGACTAGTGAAAACAAAGCTGGGGGCATGGCATCTCAAGTTTCTTTTTTTTTTTTATTTTTTGAGACAGAGTCTCGCTCTTGTCAGCCACGCTAGAGTGCAGTGGTGTGATCTCGGCTTGCTGCAACCTCCACCTCCCAGGTTCAAGTGATTCTCCTGCCTCAGCCTCCCGAGTAGCTGGGATTACAGGCATGCACCACCACGCCTGGCTAATTTTTTCGTAGAGACAGGGTTTCACCATATTAGCCAGGCTGGACTCAAACTCCTGACCTCAGGTCATCTGCCCACCTCAGCCTCCCAAAGTGCTAGGATTACAGGCGTGAGCCACCGCGTCCGACCTGGTTTATTCTTAAGTTGTCTTGAAAAACCTGGGTCCTAGGGGTAGTGGCTAGAAGCCTTGCTTCAGTTGTCAAGGACTGACTTGACAATAAGCCCAGGCCTGCAGATTGACATTTCCCAAAACCTGGGATCCAGCAAACCTGCTGCATGTTGGGTGGGAAGGTGCTCTCAGCATCCAGCCTACACATGCACCTGTGGTACCTGTTGGAGGAGGTTCTCCCAGGAAAATGATTTTCAGTGCCTCTACCTGCTAGAGAGAATTTATTGAGAATAAAAAGTCATTTGATGCAGAGTTCTTGAATCTATTATGTAAAAGGCCTGGTTCATTTAAGTGGTTCCAGAAATCCTTTGTAAATTATAAGCACAACAATTATTGGTAATTGGATGATGCTTAAGGCTAGCCTGCTTAAGATCAAATTAATTCTACACTTGTGTATTTCATTGGGCTGGAAGTTTGAGACTATATAATCAGTGGATGATGTAAGAAAATGCTTGCTTTAGTACTTAGAATTTAAAATTATACTGATTTATAATTCAGTATATAGTTGCATTTTCGTTTACGCCCTTTTCATTTATGTTAATATATTTTTCTTGTTGGATCCCAAGGAACAAACTTTTGTTTATATAACCCTAATTCCATTGAAAATGTGATCTGCTGAGGGATCATTGTTATATAATGTGATTCTGATTCCACAGGGATATTTTTATTAGTGTTAACCTATAGCACAAATAAGGGTTATAAAAGTGTTCCATAATCTTTGGGATTGGCTTTATAAAAAATGTATTTGTTGAAAATTCTGATTTTTGAAAAAAGCTTTTAATCTGCCTGGGCATCTAGCTTTATATATATTTAAGGCAGACACATGAGTTTCATTTCAAAATATTAATAAATATGCTTGTTTGTTATTAGATGGAATAATTTTTGTTCTAGTTCAGGATCTCTGACCTTGTTGGAAGATTTAAAGTTGTTCGTGTAACAGTGCATTAACACCTATGATTATAAATTTAAAGTCATGCCTAGAAATGTTTGCCCATGTTGAAGATGGACATCAGAGGTGAAACTGACAGCTAGTCTTGAGTCAACCTGCACCAGGCTTCCCAGGATTTTTCCATCTGTGGTGCCATAAGCTATAGCTTTAAAGTAGGCAAGTCCATTCAGGGTGTTGATTCAAATCCTACTGGAACCATGTTGCTTGAGTTTACATGGTATCTGTTTAAAAGAGAATATCTGAATTTTTCTTAGACAAACTATATGAAACAAATTCTGTAGTTATTAGTTCTTCAAGGTCCCTATGCACATTTGCCTCCTACCTCTTGCTCATCTTAACCCTTGTCTCATGATTTTAGGGGACTGAGGTACTTCTGTGTTTCTCTCGAGAAAGCTCCTTTTTTTTTTTTTTTTGACAGGGTCATTTTTTTTTACAAGGTCACGGTCTGTCACCCAGGCTGGATTGCAGTGGTGTACTCACGCTCACTGCAGCCTTGACCTTCTGGGCTCCAGCAGTCCTCTCACCTCAGTCTCCTGAGTAGCTGGGACTATATGTGTGTACACCACTATGTCCAGCTAATGTTTTTTTGTAGAGACAGAGTCTCACTGTGTTTCCTAGGCTGGTCCCAAACTCTGGGCTCAAGCAATCCTCTTGCTTCAGCCTCTAAAAGTGCTGGGATTATAGGCATGAGCCACTGTGCCTGGCCATGTTTCTCTTTTTATTGGCAGTTTCTTTGTTCCAGGAAGAGCCATATTTTCTGTTTCTTGTCTTTGTTCAGGAACTCCATGCGCTGCTTCTGTTGCATGTCACCTGAGAGGTGACAGAACAAAGCAAGCAGCAGAACTGTTTGTTTTAGCACTGTCTTTGGGGGACTATAAAAACTGTGAGTCTTTAGCAAACAGAGTTAGATCTCAGAATGGCTTAGTATTTTCCAAATGGGTTAGTATAACCCAGTGACCTTACTTGAGTTCTGGTAATGACAGCTTTACCATCAGATTTTCCTTAGGGTATAGCCCTTGAGAGGAAATTGCCTCCTAAAATTGAGAGCTCTGATAGGCTTTATTACTAGTCTCAAAGGAAGTACCTAAAGCTACTGACAGTGTTAGACCATCTGTCAAAATACGGATATTTTCCTGCAAGCCAATGAGAGGCTTACCTTAGATTAATATTCTGTGACAAACGCCGCTTGGTGGGCAAGAGATTTTTCAATGTTAGATTGCATCCTTTATTGTTTTAGTTTACCTCAGGGCAGAGGCGTAATGCTGAGAAAAATAAAAGAAGGGTTCTTTCAAATAAAAATGGCAGCAATTGAAAACATATTGGAGGAAGACATAGCTACTGTATTTAAAAAGCTATGCTAATAGTTTAAAGGTTTGAAGACAAGTTTGTCATCTCCCAATAACTAGTAGATACTGTTAAAGCTTAGTGTTCATAACTATTTTTAGGGCAAGGATGATATGTTAACTGTAGATCTCGCCTACCACTCGCATAGTACCTACAGATAGAAGACAGCACAGCATGCTTATTGAATGAAAGCCTTAGGCGCAGATGGACATGCTTTGCTGTATTTTTCCTACTAAGCGATGCTTGTTCCATTGGGTTCTTTTTTTGTCGAAAGTGCTGGGAACTCTTCTTGTTCTCTATTCATTCATCTTAGTTCTTTTAATTGCTGCTTGGTCTTGCAGAACCTGAGTTTTAAAGAGCTAGCTAAATATAGACTTGTCACTGTAAGCACCTCCTTACACCTGCTTTTCTCGTGGGTCCCTGCAAAGTTGACCAGCTTTTTTTTGGCCTTGAACATCAAAAACAGTTGGAAGGAAAACAGCATCTATTTAGTCAACATTTCCAGTGTTGGAAGACTATGTCAGATTAACTTTTTTTTTTTTT
>NW_012116944.1:494001-518568 GCF_000951035.1 Colobus angolensis palliatus
TTTTTTGTATTTTTAGTAGAGACAGGGTTTCACCATGTTGGCCAAGTTGGTCTTGAACTCCTGGTCTCATGCAGTCCACCTGCCTCGACCTCCCAAAGTGCTGGGATTTGGGATTACAGGCGTGAGCCCCTGCGCCTGGCCAAAACAATTTTTTTTTTCTTAAACTGAGTATGTGTTTTCAGGGCAGTGGACACTGTCAAATGTGGAGAGTGTTACTTGTAGCCATTTTGAGGTTGATCAGGCTTGCCTCAGCTCTCAGTTGTCCACTGTACCCTAAGGAGGGTTTCCAAAGAAACATTGCATCCCCTGGGCAAGCATACGTGGCGTATTTTTTTCTATGTTTAATCATTTGACTTTCCAGGTGCTCAGGGTGTGGTAGGCACTCATGGGCGGAGCAGTCTGAAGGCAGCCTCTCTTGGGTTTGCTCAGTGATACAGTGGGAGAGAGCACTGGTTTGGGATTCTGGGCGCGGGGTCTGGGTCCCAAGCTCCGCCACTTTCCAGCTGTGTTGCTTCAGTCTAATAATGTGATTTGTCACATATAAAATGGAAGTGACCATGCCTGTCTCCATGCATGTGAAGAACCTGGTGTACATTGTCTACCAAAAGAAATGACTTTGAACATAAAATTAGAGAGCAATGTCCTATTCAGCCTCAAAATAAAACTTTTGTGTGCTTCATTGTTTTTAGTAGCTTTTACTTTTTTCCCTTAATTCTGAAACATCAAGTCAACCCCTGCTGTGGATCAACAAAACCCCCCAATTGAGAGTGTTATAAAAAATAATGCGTGATTATTAATGAGAACCACCCCAAGTTCCTGTGGGTCCACTGGATTTCTTTTATTTTCCTTTGGTTTTGTAGGGTGGAGTTTGGTTTGTTTTTGTTTTTAAATTCTCTCTTGTAATGACACCATAGCCTTATCTTTTAATTGCATGAATAAGAATCTTTTTTTTTTTTTTTTTTAGACAGAGTTTTGCTCTCATTGCCCAAGCTGGAGTGCAATGGTGTGGTCTCAGCTCACTGCAACCTCCACCTCCTTGGGTTCAAGCGATTCTCTTGTCTCAGTCTCCCAAGTACCTGGGATTACAGGCGCCTGCCACCACGCCCAGCTGATTTTCATACTTTTAGTAGAGACAGGGTTTCACTATGTTGGCCAGGCTGGCCTTGAAGTCCTGACTTCAGGTGGTCCATCTGTCTTGGCCTTCCAAAATACTGGGATTATAGGTATGAGCCACCATGCCCAGCCAATATTTTCCCTCTTGGTTTTTAGGGAATATATAGGAACTGTGGTGTACAGTCTCTTTATGGAAAAATAATTGTGCTGATTTTTGTGAAGGCCTCCTTACTTGTACACTAGGAAATTGCATTCTGAATAATTTACCTAAGTATATTCTGTGATTTTGGCATCTCTGTCTACATGCATGATGCAAATCTGAATAAACCGCAATTCATTTAAAGAAATTGGTATGAAATTTCTATTTTTTAAAAAATTTATTTGTAGCCCTATAGTATAAAACCTGAAAGGTAGCAAAAAGTATATTGCGAAACACAAATTTCATTTCCATCCCCTATGACTTTTGGTTTTAAGTTAGAGGAACCAGTTAGGCACAGATTACTAGGTATACGCTTGCATATTTCAGCAAAAATGGGTAATGTAACTTTTATGGTATAGCTTCTTCATATAGTCACCTTTTGGAGCCAATGTGGCATTTGAGTTGCTGGATTTCCCCATCTGTATGTTTTCCGTTTTACAGTTGCAGCATGAGAAAGCCGAACTAGAACAGCATCTTGAACAAGAGCAGGAATTTCAGGTCAACAAACTGATGAAGAAAATTAAAAAACTGGAGAATGACACCATTTCTAAGCAACTTACATTAGAACAGGTAAGCACCTATTGCTCTTCTTTTACATTGTATTTTCTCGTTATCAGCTTGTTCTTTTAAGCTTTAAGATGCCTGGAGGAATTTAAGTGAAAAGTATTTTTCAGCTTTCTCTCCCCACAGTGGAGACTTCATTTCTGAAGTGAGCATTGACAGGTTTACACAGTTCCTATCGTTCTCTCACACATTTTCTCTTTTTTAACCACAATTAATAAAGTTTCAGGAGATAAGTTTTGATGTACTGATTTATAGCAGAAAATGTCAGGTTCCTTTTTGCAAAGCAAAGGGAGAAGAATGTTTTTGACCACAGGATAGTTTCTGTGAAAGTTCCTAAGACAGTGTTGCTGTGGAGCTAAAACTGGTCTTTCAAAGTTTCTTCAGAATAAACAATTAACATTTTCCTCTTTGAATGATTGGCAACCTTACAGGAGCCTTCTCTTCTCCCAGTCTAGACTTGTTAGTACAGATATGGAGTCATAGACTCTGTAACTCACCTTGAGTCAGCCATTGACTGGTTCTGTGACCTTATATTAACTTTATTAATTTCTCTGGGCTCAAGTTCTCTGTTTGTAAACAGAGCAAGACAGACTAAAACCAGAAATGGCAAACTTAACAAGGTGCATAGGTGGGAAGTAGTAATAGCACACAATCCCTTTGTCCTCTGCCCTCAGCAGGCATTAGTGTTGGAACATTGGCCTTGGGAGTTTGGACTTGGTCTGTATACCCTGTTATCACACAGAACTCTGGGTAGCTATTGTCACTCCATTCAGGGTGTGTCAGACTATATTATTGCTAGCCTCAGTGTTCCCCAATGCCTTTTCCCATGCTAGCGTCCTGAAATTTTAGTTCCCCTAAGTTATAAGAGGCTGATGCTAGTGTACTGCTACCTGGGTTTCCATGTAAAATGCAGTAGATGAAGATCTTCCAGCTGTTTGTATTTTAGATCCTGAATGCCCTGATTAGGCTAAGCCTCATTAAAGTTGTCTGATTTTTCTCACATTCAGGATTGTCCCTGTGCACCTTACTCATTGTTAACTCATTCCATCAGCCACTCTCAAGACTGCTCTAGTTTGAATATTTTACCTGAGAATGAAACAATGATTATGCTGCAAGGTTTGAAGGGAAGTTAGAGTTTGTCTTAAAGTAAGACTTACTTTAGTTATTTCTGCTCTTTCTGTTTTTACCTGTAGCAAAGCAGGGAATGGTACTGGGTTTTCTAACACTGAATGATGACCCTAAAAGTGTTTTCATCTTTTCTGTGATGAAAGTTCAGTTTTCAAGGGTTAGCTGTTTTGTACATATCTAGAGTAATTTATTCTTATCATTCATCTTCCAAATTTAAATGCAGTGTCTAAATTAATAATCAGACACCATGCCCCATGCCCCCCTAGTTTAAAACCATTTTGTTCTGAGGTTCACCCGTTTAATTCTCAGGGTAGACAGTAGCTCCAGTTCTGTTCAAGTTAAGCTTCGAAGATTTGTGTTTAAGTCCCTGACACACCAAGTATTTACTTGTTGTTCAAGAGTTAACCAAGTGACCAAGTGAAGTTCTCGCAGAAGTTGGTATTAGGAGAGCTTTGCCTGGCCATGCCCTTCACAATGATGGTTGTCAATATTTTAAATATAATAGCTTCTCTCTGGTATTTGTTCACAGGCTCCTAAAGGAGACGTTGAAACTAGGGTTGTGACCCAGAGGGTTTAGCTATGGCCACAAGGGGGAGGTAGTGGCCTAGTGTTAGAAAGAAGGGCTGTCTCATCCTGTCGTTCTTGGGAAAAAGTCCTGCCTTCCTGTCTGAAGACCCTTTGCAGACTTTAGTAGCTGAACCCTTTAAAATGAAGTCTGAAGCATTCATTCTCTATACCAAGTTAATAACTTAGTGACCTTTAGGCTTATTTCAGTCCTCGATAGTAAAGAAATAAGAGTTCCACAATAAAATATGTGTAATGCAAAGCCCATTCTAGAAGTAAGCCTCAGATCCAGCATATGAAGCCTGTGTTTTAATTGAAGTGGAAAAATTTAACATTGTCATAAACATTTCCCCTGCTTTGCTTTGGGTATTACTGGGGTAATTAAATGTGTTTTGTTTGACTATAAATAATTTTAATCAGCGTTTAAGGGGCATGTTTGGTTTTTCCCTCTAATAGAAATCTCTTAGTTTCCACGGATATAATCTGACCAGCCCTTGAGGCCGTCTCTTGGAATTATCATCTGTATTGTATGATATGATGTAGTATGTGTTATAGTCTATATTATATTATAAAGGATATCCTGTACTCTATATTATTGTCAGAAGAGCAAAGGCATGCACTACACTATGCATTATCATGATTGAGATGTAGTTTATGCCTTTGCTTTACTGACAATCAGTGCTTTTAAACTATAAGCCACTTGAAGGCAGTTATCGTGTATGCTCCCACATGTCCTAGTGCTTTGTCAGAGCAGTGGTAAGTGTAGGTTTGGGCATGTGAATGGTGAGTGGTCCTCTGTATTTTAGAAAGCAGCACAGGCTAGTGTTCAGGGCCTGGGCACTGACTTCAAAGCAACCAGGTGTGAACCCTTTCCCTCTACTTAATAATCCTTTCACCAGTTCACTTTCTTTTTAACAGCTCTAGGGAGATGTAATTTACATATCCTACAATTCTCCCACTTAAAAGGTATAACCCAGTGGTTTCTAGTATATTCAGAGTTGTGCAACCATCACCACAATCAATTCTAGGACATTGTTGTGAACTCAGAATGAAACCCCGTACTGTTCATCTGTCACCTCTAATCCCCTATAACCTCTAAGCAACTGCTGTTCTACTTTCTGTCTGTGTATTTGCCTATTCTGGACATTTCATATAAATAGAATTATATATGTGGTCTTTTGTGATTGACTTGTTTCATTTGCCATGATGTTTTCATCCCTGTTGTATCTGTACTGCTTCTTTTTTTCTGGCTAATCATCTATTGTATAGACATACCACAGTCATCAATTATCCGTTTGTCATGTGATGGACATTTAGGTTGTTTCCATCTTTTAGTTATTACGAAGAATGCTGCTATGAACATTCACGTATAATTTTTTTGTGTGGACATATGTTTTCATTTTTCTTAGTCATATGCCAAGGAATGAAATTGCTGGGTCACATGGTAACTCTCCTTAAAATTGTGCAAACAAAATGTAATTTTAAAGTAATCCATACTTTGCATGTAGTGGGTTGAACCTGCAGAAGGGGTATTGGAAAGCATTCTGCCAGAGATTTGAGTTGGTCACAACGTGTTTGTTTTGAAAGTAGAGCTTGGGTTATCATGGTTTCTGAGTAGGCTCCTTCCTATTCTCTGTAAAGCAGAACTTAACTGGTCTGAGTTTCTTTCTAGGTAGACCCCAGTTAACTCACGTGTCAGCAGGGCCTCATTGTAAGTTTATCTCACTGAAAGTTAGTCCTTTGGTATGGACACTTCAATTAGTCACTTACCATTCATTCTTTTCTTAGGCCTGGAATCTGGAATTCTAATATTTTCAAACAGGGAAGGTTAACAGCTAGATCATTAAGGTCTCTGGGCTATAAATGGTTCTACTGGTGTTTTGCAGTATTATAATTCACAGAATTGTGGAGCCAGAAGTCCATGATGTGGGGAAGACTAACTTTGTCCCCAGATGTTAGTGGGGACATGAGACAGTGGGAAAATCACGAATAAATCCAGGGGTAGGGACATCAGCCCTGCTCTTAGAATTTGGGACAACAGCCTCTTATTCCCATTTCCTCTCCCTCCAGAGTTTACTGCAGAGTTGGGCTTGGTGGGAATCACTGCTCAGTGATAGATCAGTTTGGCCTGTGAGTGGCCCAGCTTGCTCATGCTCCCTTCTCAGAAATGGAAACCCAGAGAGAGATTGGGCAGGTTTCTCAAGTTGCACAGCTAATGAGTGGCAAACGTGGTCCCCTCGTTCTCATCCTAGTGGTCTTTTAGATCCTGGAAAGCCTTTTTTTTTTTTTGCCTTTTAAAAAAATTTTACTGTAGGTTTTGGGATACACATACAGAACATGCAGGTTTGTTACATAGTTGTACGTGTGCTATGGTGGTTTGCTGCACCTATTGACCCATCAAATACGTTCCCTCCCCTTGCCTCCCATCCCCAACAGGTCCTGATGTGTGTTGTTCCCGTCTCTGTGTCTGTGTTCTCATTGTTCAACTCCCTCTTATGAGTGAGAACATATGGTGTTTGGCTTTCTGTTCCTGTGTTAGTTTGCTGAGGATGACTGTGGAGAAATAGGAATGCTTTTACGCTGTTGGTGGGAGTGTAAATTAGTTCAACCATTGTGGAAGACAGTATGGTGATTCCTTAAGGATCTAGAACCAGAAATCCCATTTGACCCAGCAATCCCATTACTTGGTATATACCCAAAGAAATAATAAATCATTCTACTATAAAGACACATGCACATGTATGTTTATTGCAGAACTATTTACCATAGCAAAGTCATGGAACCAACCCAAATGCCCATCAACAATAGACTGAAGAAAGAAAATGTGGTACATACACACCGTGGAATACTATGCAGCCATGAAAAAGAATGAGATCATGTTTTTTGCAGGGACATGGATGAAGCTGGAAGCCATCATCCTCAGACCCTGGAAAGACTTTAGCCTTTGCAAAAGTAAAGGCGATGTCATCTTTCTTTTATATTTCAAAGAACTCTGCTGCTTTCCTGTTCAAACAGCCTGCATTAGTTCTTAATCATTTATTTTAGTTACCTTGTTGTCATTTATTTAGCATTTAAATGCGTGATGCCACAAGTCAATTTATAAGCAGATGTAAAAAAGCATATTCAGAATCATGTAAAATTGTGTGGTCTTTGTAGCACACAGTATTAGACTAGTAAATTGGATTCATCTAGTCAACATGACTTTAATGATACTGGGGCTTTCTAAACAAACACTGGTGGCCAGTGCCTGTAAACCCTGACTTGAAGATTTTTCTTCAGACGCGGTCACTATACATCTCTTATTTGGTGTTCACATTTTCTTAGGTGATGGTAAGAACATTTGGAACTTGGAATTTTCTGTTCATGTCAAGAAATCTTATTCCGAATAATATGTTCTGCCAATTAGGGAAAATTTTCCTTACCTGTCTAGCATTAAAAGGCACACATTAGTTTATATATTAAGTGAAGTTTATCTCATCAGATATGAGGGCCTTTTGTGTACTCTGCTCTGAAAATTATCTGATGAGGAAGAAGACAACAGTGGCATACAGTACGTGTGTTAGACACTCAACAGTTATTAAGTAGTACTACAGAAAAGTAGGGGACTATATCCGTGGAGCGTTAGTCATGTAATTCAGCTAACACTTACGTGGTGTAACAGGATTGCCTACCATGTACCAGGCCCCTTACTTTTTGCTTCCTGTAGTTGGCCCTGGTCTTTTTTTTCAGTTATTCCTGGAATTTAGGAACATGTTTTCCTATCTGAGATGTCCCTCTTCTAACATAGCACTAAAACCCATATATAAAGGTTGGATTTAGGGTTGATTTATTAATTTTAGCTTATTAGCATCCATTTATAATGACATCTTAGCCTGTGTGGTTTAGGGAAACTTCCCTGGGTTCAAATCTCCCTTTCATCTGTAAAAAACAGTGTGGCCTCATGCTTGCAATTTGGCCTCTTTTGTGAAGCAGTTGCAATTCTTATTTGTATATTTTGGGGAGGATTAGTTGTCCTTCCTGCCTGTCCTCACACTCCATGTGTACTAAAGTTCTTTCTGATGCAGGATTATTCAAATGTGGACTGCACAGCAAGAAATACATTTTTATGGTAACCTAGTCACTGATAATGTGTAATTGTATTGTGTCACTGTGATGAGTTTCATAAAACAGTACTTACATGCTTTGCACTAATTTTCTATTTAATTGTATTTCATTTTTATTAAAATGTAGATCACAAAAGACTAGACTAATTTCACAATCCAGTAATGGGTCTTGACCTGCAGTTTGAAAAAGTGCTCTACCTCGTCCAATGCTTTGTTGCCTCCAGGTCTTCGTGGATCTGTTTCCTCTCCCTGGAACACTTTCTCCCTCCTGTATCCTATCCCTGCTCAAGCCTTACTAGTGTCCCTCCTCCAGTCAGTTAGGTGTCTGTGCTGTGGGGAATTTCTATAATATTCAGACCTACTCTTGTATCATTCAATACTCTGTTTAATTGTTTCTTTCTTATAGCTTCACTATAAGATGAAAGAGGGCTGAGACAAGGTTGACCTTAACACTGTACCCCTGGTGACTCTAATCTGTTAGCTCTCCAAAAATTGTAGCTGCTGCCATTTATACTGAAAAGTATCATCTAATTCCTATGGTACTTTGCCCTGCCTATTTTGCAGGAAAATAAGTGTGTATATTATTTAAGCCTCAAAAGTCTCACTATCTTCCTTGAACTGGTTATCTATCTCTTCAGTTATGGACATATTTATGCTCATATGTCATTTGTGATCTGGCCTCTTTAACTTTCTTCTTTGCCCATGCTGCTGTTGATGCCCTTGTATGGCATGCATCCTGCGTTAATCCAATACACCTGTATTGCATGCCTGCTGTGTGTCACAAACTCTTCTAAGAAAGATGACGGGAGGTCCCTGGCCTTGAGGAGCCTGGTCCAGGGAAGCCAGTACTGAGGGATGCACTGGGCAAAGTACTGTGGTGGAGGAGAGGAGTGGGGCTCCCACTGTAGCACAGCAGCCCGCTAGCCAGCAGGGAATGCCTGCAGCTGCTCTGAGACTGATGCAGAAGAAAAGACACCCACTGGCTAAGTGGGTCTGCATTCAGCCATGTTGCAGGGAAGCAGAGATGGGAGAGGAGGCAGAAATGAGGAGAGAAAATAGGTAGTAAAAAGTGTTTGCAGGTACTATATAGAGTAAAGATGCCAAGGACAGAAAAGAACTGTGAAGGAGATGTGACATTGACTCTACTTTGGGGGTCATGGAGTAAGAGGAGGTTTTGGTATCTGCTGTGTGGTGTACTTGAGGGCTTAGGCTCATCTTTACAGTGAATGCCAGATGGAAAGAAGCCACATAGCTCTACCAGGGCTTGTGCAAGCCTCAGTGCTAACCGTGTTCAGTGGTTACCTTCAGCCACTAGATGATACTGGGTGACTTAAAGGAGCTTGATGGGACCCCAGCTTCCATGGGAAGCACAGGGAGTGACCCTCACTCATGTCAGTGCCCCTCACCATCTACATCTGCAGCAAATCACAGAGGCCAGGGTTTAGAATGATGAATTTGAATCCTCACGACAAAATTTTTTAAATTCATTGTCTTAATGAAGCAGGAAAAGATTTAGTATATTTTAAAGTCTATCAGGAAGGAAAGAAACTTTTCACATTTCCAGTTCTTAGAATAGTGGCCCTTAAGATGTTAAAAACAGTTCATGATACTGCTAAGGAAACAAGATGGCCTTTCTGCCTTGGTTGTCTAGAAGGTAATTCATTCAAAAATATAACCAAACTGACATCATAGCCAGTCCCCATACAATTCTGATGCTACTCGTTTTAGAAGCTACAGCAACTAACTCTAGTGAATTATACAGATAATCTTTGTGTCCTTGTGATTTGTGAGTGAACTGAGTGGCTAGTGGCTCATATTCACGTTTGCATCCTTGGGTGATTTGGTTTTACTAACTCTTGTAGAACATGGTTGTATTAGTCCTTTTTCATGCTGCTGATGAAGACATACCCTAGAGTGGGCAATTTACAAAAGAAAGAGGTTTAATTGGACTAGTTCCACGTGGGTGGGGAAGGCTCACAATCTTGGCGGAAGGCAAGGAGGAGCAACTCCTGTCTTACATGGATGGCAGCAGGCAAAGAGAGAATGAAGAAGATGCAAAAGCGCAAACCCCTGATAAAACCATCAGATCTCGTGAGACTTATTCACTACCGCGAGAACACTGTGGGGGAAACTGCCCCCATGATTCAATTATCTCCCACCGGTTCCCTCCCACATCATGTGGGAATTATGGGAGTACAGTCCAAGATGAGATTTGGATGGGGACGCAGAGCTAAACCATATCAATGGTGTTTCTTAAATTCACAGGTAGTGTGACCGTACTGGGTCTTGTTTAGAATTCCATTCATGCTAAAAGCTGCCCTTGCAGATTCTGACAGCTAGAGGAATCCATTGAAATTGTGCTGAGTAGAGCACCTACTGATTTTTGTGTGCCATTTTGAAAACACAAATAACAACCATGTTCCTTGAGGAGTCACTTGCATTAAGGAAATGAAATTTAGTGACTACCATGCTTACTTTGTAGTTTAGTTATAAATACAAATTTCAGATTATAGCAGTCTTGGAATATTTTTTAAATCAAACATTTGCAATGTAAAAGTAATCCATTGTTCTTTCAAGACAGTTTGGAAAACAAGTACAAAAAGAAGTACAAAAATGAAAAAATATGACCTAGCTTGCAGTTTGCCTAGAAAAACAGCTATTGATGTTATTCTTCATCTTCTCCTCTTCCTCTTCTTTTCTCTTCCTCTTCTTTTTAAGTGGATTTATACTTGACTGCCCTGCTTTTTTAAAAATAAAACATAATAACTTAACTGCACATTTAGATAAGCTGTATTGGAGACATAATCATAGTAAACCCTGAAGTCGGTTTGGTGGGAATTTGATTATAGCAAATCCACGGTGATGTTTCAGTTGCCTGAGAAGCTTGGGTACATTCATCCCACCCACTGCTTGTCCAAGAGAGGTGGGGAAGAAACCTCAGATAACAGCTGAAAAATAAGTGGGATTTTGTGCCTTGGAAGTGAAAAAACTAGGGTCAATACACCATACTCAAAAGAAGCTTCAGGAGGCTCTCTGTTGAGTTGATTTGCTTTGGAATCCATTTGTTGGGATGTGATGAAGCCAACTAAGGGCTGCCAGCTCCAGACCTGTGAAAGCAGACTCTGAGCTCTGTCAAGGGACACCGATAAGTCTCTCTATAGGACATGCAAAAGGAGAAAAATCCCCCAGAATTCCTTTCCTAGACTCTATTTCAATTAAATAGAAAAACTCACTGTGTTCCATCTTGTAAGACTTTATTTTGAAGCACCAGATGCCACATATAGATCAACTTGTACAGATGATGTTACATGATGGGAGGGGAAAAACTCAGTTTATTTCCTGTGTCAAAGGAGAGGCAGCTCGTCATGATCCAGTGACGTGCGTCTTCTGGTTACCCACTGGGGACAAAGACCTTGCATGTTAAATTGAAGGACACTGGTGTGCTGCAGTAGAGCAGTCAAACCCAGAGATACTGTACTGAGACTTCCTAGTTGTAATTGTGAAATGCACAGGTCTTTTTCTCTATGATCAAAACAAGAATTTGCTCGATGACTTAGGTGTTCTCCCTAGCTGAACACACAGCAAATGAATGAATGGCTAAGTAAACTCGTCATCCCTATGTAAGGAAGTGGGATGAATGTGGTAATGACAAGAAAGAAATGATTTATCAAGGAAACTTCCATTTTGGATAAAGAACATCAAGTTTGTCCAAAACTTCCATTTTGGATAAATCACATTAGGGCAAGAGAAGTTGCCCTGTTGTTTTCTTAAAGAAGCTTGTTTTAACTTTAATAATATTTTGGGCTGGGAGACAACAAAGTCTTGCTATTGAAGCAGGATATTTCCCTGACCGCTTCGCAGGAGTTGTGACAGTGGTGTCTCATTTTCTCAGCCCACCACTCTCAACTCCAGTGTGGGAACTGGAGTGAACAAGTGCTGCCACCAGCTGGCTGCTTAGGTACTGGCAGGGAAGAACTCTGTGCTGGCCCCATAGCAGCCTTTAGGTGGGGGTGCCTGTAACTCCTGAAGCCCCAGACGGTGTATTACAGTACTCTTTTAGTTCTGCTGTCCATGGACGGCTTAAGTGTTAACAGTTCAGTGGCCCCTTGCCTTTTTGCATGAGTCGACTGCCCTCCACCAGCGAGGGCAAAGCGCCAGTGTGACAGCCTTTTGTATCTGCACTCGTAGCTCCCGAGCTCTTGACTGGCATCCAGGAAAAATGAGGTTGCACGAATGAATTGAAGGATGGTAAATATGGGGGATTTTATTGCCGATGAAAGTGGCTCTTAGTGGGAAGGGGAGCTGAAAGGGGGATGGGGCAGGTAGGTAATCTTCCCCTGAAGTCTGCCTGGATTCTTCTCCAAAGTTACGCCGCAAGCTGTCCCTTCAAAGTCAAACCACTTCTCTCTAACCTCCAGCTGTAGTTCCGTCTACCGGCTGAGTCTGGGTTTTTTTGTTTGTTAGTTTGTTTGTTTTTATAAGCATTGGGTGGGTTGGGACAGGGCCATGGGTGGTTTAGGAAAAGGCAACATTCGAGTGGAAAAACAGGAATATGAGTTCTCACTTTGGACTGTGGTTTCAGGCTTTTTGGCTTGAGGATAGGGTTTTCCCAGGGACCTGCCCTTTTCTGCCTAGAATTTCTCTGCCCCCCGTCCCTGTCACTGTGTTGCCCAGGGTGGTCTCAAACTCCTGGGTTCAAGCAGTCCTGCATGAGCCTCCCAAGTAGCTGGGATTACAGGCAGGCACCACCACACCCAGCAAGATGCTTATTTTAGGTAATAGTGTGATGGTAGCCACTGATCTGATAGTATATTTGCAACAGTTACAGATGTCATTTCTTTCCTAAGGCATTCTCCACTGAACTCTTGATGTAGTAAAAGAATGTATACACAATACTGTGAAACTTGCTTTCCCTCAGTGGCAATTATCTGTTAAAAGAATTCCCTTGAGCAATGAACCCAGTATGCAAATTTCTGTAATATTATGTTGATGTCAAAGTGATGAAAATGTTAAGACCAGAAACGGTATTAATCTGAGTAATTAAATGTGTGTCTATTTAAAAAGTTATTTCTCATTGAAAGCAAAATTTATTGAACTGATGATGTTATGAAATAGTGTCATTTTCATGTTAATAATGGCATATTAATATTGTCCTGAAATTATATCAGTCTCAAAGAACAAATCTAATTCTTACAGGAACATAATTTTTTAGAAGAAAAAAGATGTAAGCTGTATTAAGGTTATCTCTGAGCTATCCGGAAAATTCTGTCTTCTAAATAACTGAACTTTCACTGTCATTTATTCTTCTGAAGGTTGATTGGCTCATTCTATATTTTAAATATGTCAGATAATACCATACTAATGGATTGCTGTTTTGGGATGTACTATTACTTCAGTTACAGTAGGAAACTCAGTTTTTTTAAGATTAGATATCTAATTTTTTTCTATTATAAAAATAACAGATGTTGATTAAGAAATTGGGCAGGCCAGGAAAAAATAGGAAGATAAATTATCAACAGCGTAATGTACACCCAAGGGACAGTCATATTTATCTTGCTGTAGAGTTCTTTCTGATTTTTTTGTGCCTATTTTTCCTTTCGCCTGTATTTTAGATATATGTAGGCAAGTTTCTTTTCAATTATAACTTTGACCTTCTAGTCTAGAAAGTGACCGCTCTTCCTCCCCCTTTTCCTTGCTCCTCACTGGCAGACTTCTTCGGCTCTTTCTCTTCTCAGCATTGCATGGGCCGTGTGATGACCTAGAACTTGTTCTTAAAATTCTGAAAGCAATCACAGCTTGATTAACCAAATAGACACCTGGGAGGACTCTGTAGTCTATGAACACCTGTCTTAGCTTATCTGTAACACAGACTGACTACTTGTTTTGTCTTTTTTTAAAAAGACAGTTTTCCAGAATGCAAGGGTCAGATGTCTTCCACCTTAGGAGAATTGCCAGGACTGAGCAAAATTCCACTGATCACCTGAACAGACAGCTGACACAGACATTGCTCGTTTTACCTTAGTTGTCTCCATTGCTTTACTTTGTGAAGGCTTTGCCAAGGACCACTGTGGTTTGCTCTCAGCTGTTTTCATGTCAGATGCACGTAATGTATTTTAATAGCCCCCTCACGAATTCTGTTAGTCATTCTTTCCAATATATAGGCACAATCTGGATTAACTCAGATGTGTGGGAAAATAGGATGGAATGGGGTAGGATCTCTTATTGTCTCTGCTCTTGTAGTGGAAGCAAAACTGTGACCATTTTTCTGACTTTGATTTAGTTTTGAATAAGTATATATTTTGAAAATACATACTTATATTTTCCCAGGTGATGTTGATGTACCCGCAGGTCAGCACTTTGAACACTTGGACATCTATGAAATCACATAGTAAAGTGATAGCATATGGGGCTAAGCTTTTAATGGCCTTTAGACATAACCTAACCTGGAAGGCTTTGGGAAGTTGTTGTGTTAAATCCCCAACACACTGTTGTGTTTTCTTAGGACTTGCCTCTTATTTAAAAAAAAAAAAAAATCTGGTCAGCTTAAGAGTTTGGTTAATATGAGTCTTAAAGCATTCTGCTATCTTTTTCTTTCCTTTTTTTTTTTTTGAGACAGGGTCTCGCTCTGCCACCCAGTCTGGAGTACAGTGGCACAATCATAGCTCACTGCAGTCTCAAGCTTCTGGGCTCAAAGGATCTCTCTGCCTCAGCCTCTTGAGTAGCTGGGCCTGGAAGCGCATGGCACTGCATCCGACTCATTTTTTATTTTTTTGTAGAGACGGGATCTCACTGTGTTTCCCAGGCTTAAGTGCCTGGCAAACTTTGTGTTCTATTTATATGATAGCCTTTATTTCATAGGCTTCCCCTTCTCTTTATTATGCCTGGATTAATGCATGCCTTAGTTATAATGGACTGCTTTCCAAAATTTGTCTTATAAGTCAGATGTTTGGGTTTCGAAACATTTTCCCATAGTAATGATGATAATATTGTACTTAGACTAAAACCTTTCAAAGCAGATTGAAAAGTTTCACTAAAACCTTTCAAAATCCTATAACTGAGTATAATATTTAGCTAGAGTTCCCATCCGACTTTTTTGCCAAACATTCCTTACTCCCACCCCAGCATCATAGTCCTCTTTAAATGGAAAAAATACAATAGTAAGAAAGAACTGTGGTAGCATTGAGAGCCACCTCTCGGCTGCCCTACTCCCTTTCTGCTTCTTTGGGTGGTGGTCAGGATCTGTCTACTGAGAAGACACAGGTAGGACTGGCTGTGAATTCAAATAAGCCAGATGCATTTTATATATTGAATTTATTCATTGAAGAAGTTCTGAATTTATTTTGGGAACATAATAAGAACTCCTGGTCTGATGTTAATTAACCTGCAGTGAAAAGTAGAGCTACTCAAGAGGAGTTAAGAATTTGGCAGTTCATTGAACTGACTTAATTACAAAGCAGGCTTTCCAATGAATATTCAGCTCCAATGAATAAATCAGCTATATCCCTTGGTGCTGGGTGCTTGTGGAATAATCACAGTACGGGACTTGGGTTAGCCTGAGAATTAGATGTTTGGTAAGGGATGAGTGGGGTACGTATTGCATGAACACCAATTTTTTTTTTTAAGTGATCAGATATTATTAGAAAGGATGTGGAAGGGAGATTATTACAGATAGAGACCAGCATATTGAAAGCACTGTATCACTCAGCTTTTTACACCTGAAGCAAGAATTTCCAACTTATTACCCTGGAAACTTAACATATATTATGAGATTGTGCAATGACCAGGACACTAAGCATTGAAAATCTGTTTTTACTGTTTTATGTTCACTTTGGCTCTAAATATATAGGATTTGGAAGTAGGTGGGAAGGAAGTGGTGGGGACACTGATAAAGAACTAATCCCAGCACTTTGGGAGGCCAAGACGGGCAGATCACGAGGTCAGGAGATTGAGACCATCCTGGCTAACACGGTGAAACCCCGTCTCTACTAAAAAATACAGAAACTAGCCGAGCGAGGTGGCGGGCGCCTGCAGTCCCCGCTACTCCGGAGGCTGAGGCAGGAGAATGGGGTAAACCCGGGAGGCGGAGCTTGCTGTGAGCTGAGATCCGGCCACTGCACTCCAGCCTGGGCAACAGAGCGAGACTCCGTCTCAAAAAAAAAAGAACTTAAGGGGAAATTAACCAAGGGACTCAATATGATTTCTTCTAATTTCTCTGCTCTTTAATGTCAGCCAGAGCTCCTCAGCAATGCTGAAAAGTTGAGATTTTTAAAACTGAAAAAACAAGAGGCCCTGCTCTTTGGAGGGTTAAAGATAATATAGAGTCCTATAGCACTGCCAGCCTATGTAATGAAGTACGGTAAGTCCTCGCTTAACATTGTCAGTATAGTTCTTGGAAACTGACTTTAAGTGAAACAACATATATGAAAATCAATTTTACCAGAAGCTGATTGATATAAACAAGAGTTAAGTTCCTATGACATATTTCTGGTCACAAAAACATTATCACGCTTCTAAATAAAGACCCGACGTACTTCTAATGTTAAACATTGAAACAAATGTGAGTTATGCATATATTAAAGAAAGATTAATGAAAACCATTAATTACCCCATTTTTAGTGAATCAGTGAGTGATGGCCATAGTAGTGATGTGTTAAATCAAGAATAAATGTTTGCAAAGTAAAAATTGTAAGGAGCACCTCCTCCCAACTCACAGTTCAAAAGCAAATAGTAACAATTACAGCGGCTTGCTGAACACTTGCATACTGCATCATTGATTTTCATGCATTTGTATGATTAGCATATACTTTATGGATTTGTATTTTACAATAATTTGTACTCATTCATTTTCTAATATGCTTATTCCAGTTCAGATCAAGGGTGGCTGGAGCCTGTTGTGTCAGCTCAGGGCACAAAGCAGGACCCAACCATGGGCAGGGCACCAACCCATTGCAGGAGACACTTATATACACACTCTCATTCATTCCAGAGGGACCATGTAGACACGCCGATTGCACATCTTTGGGACATAGAAGTAAACTCGAGTATCACAGACATGGGGAGAACATGTGAACTCTATATAGACAGAGGCCCCACTGAGAATCTGCTTTTTTCTTCCCCCCTCGTCAACGTTATAATAACAGGACTTTGAACATTCAAGGACCTACTGTACTTGAGAATCCACACTGCTGAGCTGGGGCCTCCTGTGTTGCCTGCGTCATGGAAATAAATTAGTAGAGCAAATTGGGACAGCAAACCCAGGTCTCACACCCAGAGTGCCCGGTTTTCCTGAGGTGGGCAGTAGATTGATAGCTGGTAACTCTACCAACAGATGCCAGGAAGGAGCCGAGACTCACACAGAGCTCCACCATGTTTCCTGATCTTGTCTGTTTCCAAAATTGCTCATAGACTCCCTAAACTGCCCTTATTTCCCTGGCATCAGCTACCCCCAACTCTGCTACTCCCAAGTATTGTTGGCAAAGGAGATAGGCCCACAAACCACAGCATGATTTGCCCTAAATCCATGTTTCCCTCAAGTTCCTCTGTAATTGCTGGTTGGACAGGACCCAGCAATTTTGGCTGCCATGGTGACCAATATCCGTTCCTATCTTGGTGGTATGACTGCCTGAGTCATGTCGTCTTGCAGGCTAGTGGTTTCCTCAGTTTTAAAATGATTTGCCTTGCTGCTTCTAGCTCTAAATATGTGTGACAGAACTAGCTCTGACTGAAGACAGCTACTGTCTTGACACTGGGCGGGAAATGACAGAATGGGTAGTCCAGAAAGGGACCTGAGGCATCATTCAGGCCAAACTTCTCATTTCATAGATGAGGGCACTGGGGCTACAGCAGCTGAGTGACCTGCTCAGAGTCACATGCCTCATTAGTTACATATGGGTAAAGACAGCTTTGTCTTGATTGTGCTTCTCAGAGTTATTGATTAGTATTACGAGTATTTACTCTAAAAGTAACTGAGCATGCATTTCTCCACTAAGCATCATACTGCAAAATGATGCCTGCTTGAATTTTTTTCTTGCTTATCAACTATCTCTACCTCCTATGATGCTTTTAAACACTGGAATTGGGATCCTTAAAGGTAAATGCCTCATAGTTATTTGTTTAAATAAACATAATTCTGAGGCTAGAGGCAGTGGCTTATGCCTGTAATCTCAGCACTTTGGGAGGCCAAGGCAGAGGACTGCTTGAGGCCAGGAGTTCAAGACCAACCTGGGCAACATAGCAAGAACTCATCTCTCCAAAAAGAAAAAATGAGCCAGGTGTGGTGGTGTGTGCCTGTAGTCCCAGCTACTTGGGAGGTTGAAGCAGGAGGATTGCCTGAGCCCTGTGGGTTAAGGCTGCAGTGATCCATGATCGTGCCACTGCACTCCAGCCTGGGCAACAGAGCGTGAGACGTCTCAAAAAAAGAAACGAAATGAAATGACTGTTGATTGTACTTCAAAGCTTGGCCAAAAAGTGTGATGAATGCAGAGAATCATGAAGTTTAATAGGAGTTATATAAGGGTTCCAGGATTTCTCATTGTTGCTGCAGGTGGGAACTGTTTAACGTTCTGAGGAACATTTGCACGTTAATGGGGTCTCAACTTTGTGGCACAATATATTTGACTTATTTTGACACCCTGTACCTCCCCCTTTTTGCCCTTGAACTTCTCTTCAGAATCACATTCTGCCATGCAAAAACAACATATTTTGAAACTCTGTTTCCAGTTTGCTACGTAATCATGGCCTATTCGCTTGTCAAATAAGCCCCTCTAATATATATTGATGGCCTATAAGGTGCCAGATGTTATTCTAGATACTGGGGATATACCAATGAATGAAACAGACAAGACAAATCCCTTGCAGAACTTAACATTCTGGAGGGCTGGAACAGAAATGGAACGGATATCCAAATATGGTGATTATTATAGCCAAAAAGTGTTGAATGCTTTCTAAGTGCCAATTAATTATCAATGGTTTACCTAGATTTACAAATGTAATGCTCACTGTAATCATATGAGCCAGACATTATTTTTGTCCCTCATTTTGCAAATGATAAAATTATATCTAGTTAATTTTCTCAACATTTTCTAACTAGTGATTGATGGAGCTGGGATTTGAACCTAGGCATTTGGCTCAAAGTCTGTGATCATAAGACAGAAGTGTAATTACAGGAGTCTCCCCCCAGTGCATTGGCTGCTGTTTTGTGACTGTACCTAAGTTTGTAGGAAATATTTTAAATATTCAAATGGCCAGTTGTTTCTACAGCTATTTTTACGGCTTTCAGAGGAGAAAAGCCTTGAGCTCTGTCATCATATGAGAGTGTTTTTCCCCATCTGTTTGAGACCTCCTTTTTTCTCTAAACTTAGAACATGATGATGCCATTATCCTTATATCATTTCCTCTCAGGTCTTGATTGTTCAGGTTCTAAGGCAGCTGATTTTATGCATATTCATTCTGGCTCAGATGTGGAACAAGTAGCTGCTCACCTTCATGTGGCTGTCCTGGGCTCCTGTGTGAATATGGGCAAGTCTTTTGCTCTCTGTGAGCTCCTTAAGGACCTTGGGTAGTGTTGGTAGTACTAGTCATCTCGGGGAATTGAGATTGGTGCTTCTTAAGACTAAACTACCAAGAGTTTCAGAAAGGGGAACATCATTTGGCTGTAAAAATAAAACCACACTTTGGATATTCTGATGTTTGATTGCTTTAAAAGACTACATTTTATTCATCTTTTTGGTTCTTCCTTATGTATGCACATGGGATCTTTGGATGAGGAGCTTGCCTCTGTGACCCACTAAGGAAATGTGAAATCTATTAACATCTTTGTGCAATCAAGAATAATTAGTTGACTCAGCCGTTGAAATGGTGAATTGCCACTGGTTGAAGAAATAACATGGAGACAGTAGCACAAGCTCCTTGCATTAAGAAAATTTTGTTTTAATTATTTAATATGTCAAGTACAGAGAATGATAGAACACATGTCCTCTACTCATTGCTATGAAACCTTATTGCACTTTCAGTCTCTCTTACCAGCCCTCTTTTTCCGCGTATCTTTTTTATACTATTTCATAAGTATGTAATTGTTTCATTTACTGTCTTGACTCCCACCAAAAGGAAGATCCATGAGGGCAGAAATTCCTGACTCCTTGGTTCACTGCTATGCCGCCATTATCCAGTCATTGTTCTCAGTATTTATTACATATTGCTCAATATTGATTAATTGAATTTTCCCATGTTTGCTTCATTGAAATAGAACACTGTTGGGGTTCCCTCCCCAACTGCAAAGCCTCCCCCAAATCAAATTTTCTTCTTTCCATAAATCCTTAGAGTAACCAGTATTGTGGATTTGGTGTTTATCATCTTTTGTGCATGTTTTTATATCTTAGTACATGTTTATTTATCTCCATTAGCCAGTATGCAGAGTTGTTTGGGAGCTTTTAAGAGTTGTTTATATAAATAGTAATATAACCTTTCTGACTTCTGTAAGACACAAGCCCGGAAGAGTAACTCTAAGCCCGGAACTGTAAGGGACAAGCCCAGAAGAGTCCTGATACGACTACTACACCAAACTCCCCTAAAGACCTCTCTAAGGAGGACTTTCCACATGCCTCGAATAAATGCTGAAACAAGGAATGCATTTCATGTACCAGACAACAATTAAGCATTAACATCCCAGAATGAAACTGTCTAGTTTTTTTCAAAGTTTAAAAACTAGAGGCACTTAATATATTTGTGCCAGAAAATTGGCCACATGTTTGCAGTTTTCTCCAAGAAAAGGGGTCCTAATTGTTCAATCAAAAAATGTATTAACAAAGTATAAGTGGCCTGACATTTTGGCAACACTTTTTTCCTCCCTTTAGTTGAGACGGGAGAAGATTGACCTTGAAAATACATTGGAACAAGAACAAGAAGCACTAGTTAATCGCCTCTGGAAAAGGATGGATAAGCTTGAAGCTGAAAAGCGGTTTGTTTAGTCTTACTGTTCAATATAGGGGGTGTGTGTGTGTGTGTGTGTGTGTGTGTGTGTGTGTGTGTGTGTGTTGCTGTTCTGGGCGTGACTGAGGGATAGCAGTAGTACACCTTAATTCTTTGGTGATGCACGTCATTTTAATTGGCCAAAGGAAAAAAAATGTTGAAAGCCTTCTGAACTATTCTCATGTTGGGCACCTCTTTATTCTTTGCTATCATACTGTCCCAGTAGAATTTCTTTTCATTTGGTATTACAAGGCTATGAGAGAATTAGTCATGGTGCTATTGTTCACCTTTAAAGTCTTTTCAAGGATGGTTGCAATTTCAACTTTCCACCTTATTGAACTGGCTTCCTCAGTTGTTTTCTAAAGAATATAGGGTATACTATGTACTATTATTTGTACATCTCTGGAATTTACTTTATTAGGAAGCCTGAGATTTTAATAGTAAAATTGTTTTAAAGCCTACTGTAAAGAAATACCTTTACATACTTAAGATTAGGATTCTTTGTGTAAAATGTATATACTTGCAAGTGGAATGTCACTCAACAGCAAACATTTCTTAAACCCCTTTGTGCAAGATAGTTAGGCCCTTGTTTTCAAGCTCTGAGTACTTTGGGAGTGTATGGGGCAGGGCTTGTAAGAATGGGAAGAAGATTCTGTATGTGGAAATGTGTGTATGGGTGTAAAAAGTGAGTTTTTAAAAAATAGTCATTAATCCATTTCACCAAGATCTTTTGTTTGCTACCGAGAGTCTTTCCTCCTTAAGTATTTGGTTTAGATGCATATTTGTAATTGTTTTGAGTTCATGTCTACATTTGCAAAATATAGGCATACCACATAGCTTTAAGAAAAGTGAAAATTAGAACTATATCTATAAGAAATACTTGTATAATCATATCCACTGTGCTTTGTTGATACGTATTATTGTAGCAGTACTAACAAGTTGAATTATGAAAAGTCATTCTGTGTAATAAATGCA
Source organism: Colobus angolensis palliatus (assembly GCF_000951035.1). NCBI lineage: Eukaryota > Metazoa > Chordata > Mammalia > Primates > Cercopithecidae > Colobus > Colobus angolensis. The sequence goes on from NW_012116944.1 coordinate 515,614, forward strand.
GGAACCATTATAATATTTTAACACACTATTTTTCTCAAGGGTAGACCTGGATGGAGGTAACTCAGTTTGCTCTTGGACAAACTCAAAGGTGCAAAGTAAAAACAAAACAAAAACCCCAGCAGCTATGGAAAGGGATTTAGAGATCTGTTGCCAAAGGAAGACTTTGTAGAAGGCAGTTGGAGGTTTTACATGTGTTAGTGCCAAATTATTGAACAGTATGGAAGGTTTCATTTTGAGGTCAAAGCTATTGAATATCAGCATTTTATATCATTCAACATAAAAATAATTGGTAAAGAAGGTGGCACTACTAATTATTAACCTGATAATTCTGGTTTTGTTTTTAACTTTTTACCTTTGCTGTGCCCAAAAGCAAAGGGCACCTAGTCCAGTTTGCCATGCCCTTGCAGGAGGGAATTTTAGAAGTTGAGTCTCTATGTTACTTTACCCTCCAAGAAGATTCATAGTATTTTAGAAGCTTCAATCAAAAGCCATAAGAAAGTAGAATTTCCTCAGCATCTTCATGCACTAAACCCAAGAAGTTGAACATTGAGTCAGCAGATAATTCTAAGTGCATACTGTATTCCAGGCATAATTATCAGATCCAGATGTTAAATAAAGACTTTTCAGTATTGTTTAATTACCAGTAGTCATTTAAAAGGAAAAAAGGAGATTAGAATCAGCTCTGCCCTTTGGCCTGGGATACCAGATAAGGGCAACCAGAAGTTTGATATAAAATGGGCAGGGGAATTAAGCAACCCTGTAAATTCTGGCAGTAAACAGGAGATTGCTTTCAAAACAAACCTGCCAGCTAGTGTGTTGTTTTGTCTTTTCAAGGAAAACTGTTTGTCATTGTTGGAATTTTTCTTTTCAATGAAGAATCCTGCAGGAAAAATTAGACCAGCCCGTCTCTGCTCCACCATCGCCTAGAGATATCTCCATGGAGATTGATTCTCCAGAAAATATGATGCGTCACATCAGGTTTTTAAAGAATGAAGTGGAACGGCTGAAGAAACAACTAAGAGCCGCTCAGTTACAGCGTATGTAGCCTCTGGTTTCACTAGTTTTATGTTCCTAGAATTCATAACTTTACCAAATATAGGGTATTACCAATATTGAATTACCATTGAATTTGCAATAATTAAATTCATATATTACTGATGCATGTTTACCTAAGTTTATTATCCTGGAATGGATTCTTTTTTTTTTTTTTTTTGAGTGTTAGGGGAGAACAAAACCATTTAGAATACTTCCAGAAAATAATTCAAGTAATTTCAGGAACATCCAGGATCACAGGTAACATTTTAAATCTTCTCTGCCGTGTTTATCTCTAGGATTGTGCTGACAAAAATATTGCAGCAGACCTCAAAACACTTTCAAAATATTAAGGCAGAGAGTAGTTTACCTTCCTTACTACTACATTCAACCTTAGCTGACATTTGTTCATGCTATTTGAAGAGTAAATGCTTTTGAAATGTATACTTAATATTTTGGAAGAGGCCAAGATGTTGAATTGAAAAATCAAAGGACTAGATCTCTGAATACTTGATTAGGTCCCTGTGTAGTTTCTTGGGTCTCTCCTATTTGTTTGTTTTTGGCTGTTCAAATTTATTTTTTTGAACAGATAATTCAGTGAAGGGTGTGCAGTGAAAAAAATGTGTCTTCCTCTCATTCCTAGTCTCTATCCACCCTGTTCCCACAATTATACATTTGTACTGTATTCTTCCAGATATATTTGTATGTAAACTTATTTATACAAATACAGTTGACCCTTGAGCAACATGGGTTTGAACTGTGCTAGTTTACTTATATTGTGGAATTTTTTTTTCAATAAATACGGTTGTCCATTCGTATCTGGAGGTTCTGCATCCAAAACCAAAGATGGATGGAAAATACAGTATTCATGGGATGTCAAATCTGTAGGTGCGGAAAGCTGACTTTTCCTACCTGTGGGTTCCTCAGGGCTGACTGTGGGACCTGAGTAAGCACACATATTGGTATACTTGGGAGTCACAGGTTCTGAGGGACAGCTGTAGTAACACAATGAACACACTCCTTTTTACAGCTTTCTTTTTTCGCTTACTATGCATTGTAGTTTTTCCCCTGCCAATACATACAAAGCTGCCTTCATCCCTTATTTAAAGGCTGCATAGTATTTGATTGTATGTATATGCCATAATTCAACTAGTTCCATACCAGTGGCCCTTTTTTGGTTGCTATGCTACAACCACAATGAACATTTCTGTACACATGTTTGATACCTGTGCAAGAACACCTTCAGGATGGATTCCAGGAAGTGGATTTGTTGGGCCACATGGAATATGCATTTTAAAAAGTTCAGTGGTTCTTACCTTTGTTTTCTTCTCTGAAGTTCCTTACAAATTCCTGTGCCGTGGAGCATCTGGGATGGTGCATCAGCATCATCCTTGGAGCCTTTGAGAAATATGGTGTCGTACTTTCCTATTTCTGCTATTACAAATTACCAGAAACCTAGAGGCTCAAAACAATACAAACTTACCATCTTACAGTTCTAAGATGGGAATCTCTAGGCTAAAATCAGGGTGTCATCAGGGCGGCCATCCTTCTGGAGGTTGTTGGGGAGCCTGTTTCCTCGCCTTTTCCAGCTCTAGAAGCTGCCTGGATTCCCTGGCTTGTGGCCCCTTCCTTGTAGTCGTACCACCCCACCTCTGCCTCTGTTGTTACATCTTCTTTTCACTCTGATTCCCCTGCCTCCCTTTATTAGGATCCTTGTAATTATGTTGGGCCCACTCTGATAATCTAGGATAATCTACCCATCTGAAGTACCTTAACTTAATCACTTCTGTGAAGGCCCTTCTGTCAAGTGAGGTTAGTAGCATTTATAGGTTTTGGGGATTAGCATGTGGACATCTTTAGAGAATCACGATTCTAGCACCATACAGGTTTCTGGGCTTATTCCATAGAGTAAAAAAGGGGCAT
>NW_012116944.1:519198-528708 GCF_000951035.1 Colobus angolensis palliatus
TATAAGTAATCCTGATGTGAACCTCAGGTTGATAATTACCATGTGTGTTCATTCGGTGAAAATCAAATGAGATATATCAAATAGTTATCAAATATTAATTATTTTAAAATTTTTGAGTTTTTACCATGTGAGTACACAAATATCTTTCAGCACCTTCCTGAACTCGTTCCAGTGCTGTCAGTTTGCATTTTTCCTCCTCGTTTATACTGCTCCATTGTGCCCCTAGCAAAAATTTTAGAAGGAATTTGGGGAGAATTTATGCTTACTGCTGTCTCCATACTGCACTGTTTAGCCTCTGAAGAGACTGCAGATACTAACAGAGGCATTTGTAAGATTTTGTGAGGACAGAGAAAGCTGAACTAAAGAAGCAGCAGTGGCACTTTGCTGCTTGCAGTGATTGGATTGGGCCTAAAGGATGTGTTAATGACTTTTCATCATCCATTCCTTGCATTCTCCTTAGGTTAGATGACCTGGGCCTCTTTTGGATGCAGCTGTGGGAGGTGGCTCCTCATCTTCCAAGCCTGACTGCATCTGAACTTGAACGTCTCTCTCAACAGTTCTCAGTAATGGTTGAATGTTGGCATCTCCTGGCTAGCTTTTAATAGACCAGTGGCTAGGACTTACCCTTGGAATTCTGACTTAATGGGCTTAGGGTATGGTCTGGGCACTGGTATTTCCTAACCATGAACTTGAAAGGGCATGCAAGCCATGTAGACCTTTGGATCATTTGGGAGCCACCTCTTTGGAATCTTTGTGGAAGTCATCCTCAGTTCACACCATCTTTGACTAAATAGAGTAAATCCTTACTTCACATCATCCTTGGGTTCTTGGAAACTGAGACTTTAAGTGAAACAACTTACTGTATAACCAAACCAATTTTACCATTGGCTAACTGATACAAAGAAGAGTTAAGTTCCTGTGGCATACATCTGTGTTTCACTTAAAGTCACAGTTTCTAAGGATCTGTGGATGATGTTAAGTGAGGGCCTACTATATTGGGAGATGGCTGTAGACCTGGGGAGATATAAGCTGTGGCCTGTAAGTACTAGGGAGCTCTGTGTGCAAGAAGAAGAAGGAGGACTCATAGGAACAGATCCAGTCAGGTGAGGCTGTGTGCCAGCAGGGGGCAGCCAGGGAATGCTCTGGTGACAACCTTCTGTGTATGAGTCTGTGACACCAAGAGGTGTTGGGCCTGGTGCCTTCTCTGTGCCTCTGTCTTCTAGGTCAATTGCTGGACTGCCAGGAAGTCTTCCCAGCCAGTCACTGCAGGGGACATTCTTATCTATAGATATATGGTTTAAGGATGCCCCTGCTGAGTTCCCACCCTCCGCACCCCCGGCCACCCCAGTGCTAAAGGATTGCCATTTTCTTTGAAAGACAGTGTTCTCTGGTTATTGTTCTTGGAGCCTCACTAATCGTTAATTCTGCAAAGGATTCCATGGCAGTCTCCAGCACCTTTCCTGTAAAAGGCATTATAAGATTCCTATTATGGAAAAGAAAGTCAGCGTGCTCTGACAGTCACCCTTCTAGTTCTAGAAACAGCAAATACTCCAAGGGGTCAATCTTTTGTTTCCTGTAGAGCTAAGTGAAAAGTTCTGCATGCTTGCATATTTGGGATGAAATAATTTAGTCGTTTATAGTAAAAGTGTACTTTGTAAATATTTTCCCAGCATGCCTTCAATTAAAGAGATTTTTGTGTCTGGATTAGACAGCAGGGTTTCTGGCTATGTTGAAACAGCCAAGGGATTTAGTGTTTAGTGCACGTAATAGTGTTTAATAATTTTGATATTTTTATTTGAATTCCTAAAATAAGGATATTCAGGAGCTTTTGTATATTCTGTAATGATGCTGTCTTGGAAATCATTGAATACTTATCAGAAGTATTTATTGGCTAAAATGTCAGACTTTTGTAGAGTTGCTTAAAACTAAAACTAATTAGATGGGCATTGAGAGTTGAAATAGAGTCTGTGGGAGAAAAATGCTCAATGTGGCATACAGCTCCTTCCTTCTTCCCTAAATTTGGACCGAACTGACAATATGGAACAGCAGCCTACAGGAAACTCTCTTAGATGTGCTTATGGCCACTCTGAATTTGTAACTGCTTTTCAGAAAAGATAAGTATATGGAGATTTTACTTTTCCCAAGTTCATTGACAAAGACAAGGAAAAGAAATGAAGCAAGAAGATGGGTAGACACCACATTTTATATTAGATAATTCTGGTTACTTGGTAGCAGATTCTGCGTGAGATAAACCAGAAAGGAATGGGGGCGGCGGGGGGGTTGTCAAAAGAGGAAGGAAGACGTGTTTTTCTTTTTTTGGAAGGTTGCAGAGTATGGCACAGAATCCTGTGAAGAATAACCTCAGAAGGACAAGAGTTTTGATGGCTCCAGGGAGCTTAGCTGGAGGAGACCCTGGATCCCCGTAAAGATGTCAGTTCCCCATTTCAGATTCCTGGGAGAGGTAGTCTACGTGGCTCAGCCTGGGTCCAACATCTAGTCCTGGAGCTAGTCAGCTCTGTCCTGGGAGATGGGTGTTGTAGCAGAGACCTGGATTTGTGAGGGAGCTCCTGAGGAAAGGGTATTTGTCATAAGCAAGATGCCATCCCAAGAGGTGCCAGCTATATACAGGTCTTCACCTGCCCTCTGTCATAGCATGTGCGTGAGACAGGGTGACAGACAGCCACACACATACCACAAATTAGACTTGGAAATACTAATCTAAAGTTTTCTGGTTTACTATGTCAATGTCTATTCTCATGAAAAGAATGTTAGCTGTTATCACATGTGTTCTAGTATAGTGGTTCTTGGTGTGCCACCACCACTCTGCACAGCGGGGATGCCGACAGGTGTCACAGGCTCCCCTAGATGGCTCGCTGTGTCTGGAGTTGAGAGGCCGCCAAATTGAGGTCTGCCCGTGGGCAGAATCTGGGCCTCCCTCCTTTCCCAGCTCCAGCAATGTAGAGAAGAGTTCTAGTAGTGGCTACTTGTAGACTCAGCTACAATTCCACCATTTCCTCTTCTACTTAAAGCACTTTAGAAAGCAAATGAGTGGGAGTGACGATGCCTAACCTGCCAACACTGCGTTTTATATTTTTTTCTAAATGCAAATCATTGGTAAACTTTTATACTTGAGATAAACTTTAAATCCATATCTCATCTATGTGCAGGAGAATGAGAAAGACCATCTTTTTTGTTTCTTTGTTTTTTGAGACAGAGTCTTGCTATGTCGCCCAGGCTGAAGTGCAGTGGCTCAGTATTGGCTCCCTGCAACCTCCACCTCCTGAGTTCAAGGAGTTCTCCTGCCTCAGCCTCCCAAATAGCTGCGTTACAGGTGCCTGCCACCACGTCCAGCTAATTTTTGTATTTATAGTAGAGACTGAGTTTCACTATGTTAGCCAGGCTGGTGTCAAACTCCTGACATCAGGTGATCCACCTTCCTCAGCCTCCCCAAGTGCCAGGATTAAAAGTGTAAGCCACCATACCCGACTAGAAAGACCATCTTGTAACAATTCCCTGTGTCTATGGCATAGGGGCTGAACTGAAGTCTCTTTTTTTTCAGATTTGGATATGATTGCATGAAACATGGTTTAATTGAAAACTCTGACTTTTCAGATTCAGAGAAAATGGCACAGTATCTGGAGGAGGAACGTCACATGAGGGAAGAGAACTTGAGGCTGCAGAGGAAGCTGCAGAGGGAGATGGAGAGAAGAGAAGCCCTCTGTCGACAGCTCTCCGAGAGTGAGTCCAGCTTAGAAATGGATGACGAAAGGTGTGTGCATGTCCTATGAGCCTTGTTTTTGTTTAAAAAATAAAACCCAGGTTCTGCAGGGGTTTTCTTTGGTATCCTGTTAGGTGTATAAGGGGATAGCTTAAATATGTATTTATTGTGCTAATGAATGCCACCGCATTATAGCAGATGCCGAGAATGGGATAAAGATTGAACATTTTCCTTAAACACAAAAAGATGAAAAAAATCACCTCTAAAATTATTTGGTGGGGAGAGAAATGGAGACAGCGTTATATTAGAGAAGCAGCAGAGTTTGCATTTGTTGTTGAATTAGTTTAATCCAGTGTTATATCTGTTTAAAGCATGGGAACATATTAATTCCTGTACTGTATAAAGATAAAGCAAGCTATAGTGCAGCTCGAGGAAAACAGTGCATTTATAGGTTGAAAAGAATCAGCAGTGAAAGAATCAGCAGTGAAAAGAATCAGCAGGGACACAGGTAGAGGTTGTTGAAATCCCAAGGACTTATCTTAACACACTTGATAACTTTTGAGCTGTTTTGTAGCCACTTAAAAAAAAAAATAAAACTAATGGATTGTATTCATCGGTTCAAACCTAAGCAATGAATCCCCTCATTGCCCCACTGTGAGTGATCTGGAATGAGAGACCCATCCTTTGGTTAACTAGCAGAAATGGTCTCAAGTATTTGTGCCTCATCCACTTCTCCTCCCTCTTCCTCCTCTCTAAACTTGGGATAAGGTAGTGGTAAGAAAACAAACAAATATAAATGGAAAAAAGTGTTTAATCTGCAGAGAAACCCAGAAGTTAGAGAATTACATTTCTGCAAGGAAATTCTCCCTTCTGGATCAGGGATGCCCTGGCGTTACATGGGCCATATCTTAGTGTGAGAGGTAAGACTGAGTATTCTTGGGGGTCCCTCCAGCAGGACTGGGCATTCAGTGTCTGAAACCAGGGCTACTTCTGGCTATGATGAGTAGTACTGTCTGTTGATGCCAATACGAGCCGTCTGAAACATGTAGACAATGTTAGCACATCCGCATTCTGTTTCTGTTATGGCATATATCTAGAGGGCTAACAACGCTGTTGATCAGTTTGCTGTGGACAGTGACATTATTGTTTAAAGAAAAATTTAAGATTATCTGTAATGAAAGTCTATATTTTTATAATGAGAAAAAAAGGAAAACAATAACAGGTTATCCTATTTTAAATACCTATGTGTATGCCTCTTCATTGGGAAATAATAAAAGATTATTCTTCCTCAAAACTTTGCCTTATAAAACTACGGTTCCCTATTCTTTCTAAAATCTATATCCCTTAAGAACCATTTGACTAAAACTGCCAGCTAGAATACTAAATAGCTTATTAACTACCTTCAGATACAGATCATATATAGCATCTGGGACCCAGTTTGGGGTAAGATACACTCTAAGGAAATAATGTCTTCTGACTGCAGTGTCACTAGTGAAGCAGTTTCAGCCTTCCAGATAAATATTTTTTTCGAGAGCCGGTATTCATTTCAGAAAGTTTGCCCTACCTTTTGTAGGTCAGATTATCCAGAGCTGCCCAATAAATACTTTCCCTACTAGGAACAATGATACTACATTTGGGAGAAAGAAAATGGTCCAGCATTTAAGAGACCACAAGATGCCTCTTAGTCTACTAGTGGATGTGTAGAGTACAAGAAGTTCCACCTGGTGCCACTGGGGTGGGTCGCTCGCACAGGATGGTTTATCAGGAAGTCTCTCAAGCAGAAATTTCTCCTCGTCAGCGCTCCGTGCTCATTTCACAGAGTGTAAGCTGATGTTCCTGATGATCACACTTCAGCATTTTCAGGTCTGATGTGACTTCTGAATCCAGGAAAAAGGCAGACTCAGCATGGTGTGGCTAAGCGTGACCTGCTATATGTGTTCAGTACTCAAGTCTTATTCAATCCTAGTGTGTGACTGACTGTCTGTTAAGCAGGACTTGCTTGTAAACAGTTGATACTCAGTTCACAGGAATAAATATCTGTAGGCTTTAATTTTATGACATAAATCTCAGAGGGCTTGCTTGGTTTTGAGTTTCAAATAACAGTGTAAATGTAGGCACTAACACGTGAATATCTTTGTAACTCTTGGGACAGTGGAGGTGAATTCCAGCATAGCTGTTGTGTGGTGGAGGAAAAACTGGTCCTCTCTGTGATGTGGTGCACCTCTTTCACCTGCCTTCTATCCTGAGCTAAAACATCCTAGATCTCCCAACTGGTACCCCTTGGAGTGAGGTTTGTCAAACAGCAGAGTGGTGTGAGTCAGGAGTCCATTTTATAAATGCCTTCTAACTATAACATCAATCTAAACATTCAGGATTTTGACCTCAAGGTGTGAACCCCAAACATTTTCTCCCAAAAACTTTCTTAAGGACTATTTAAATACAGGTGGTTTTCTCATTTCCTCCTCTCTCCTCTTAGGTATTTTAATGAGATGTCAGCACAAGGATTAAGACCTCGCACTGTGTCCAGCCCGATTCCTTACACGCCTTCTCCGAGTTCAAGCAGGCCTATATCACCTGGTGAGCGTATGTCTTTGGCTATTTTGGTGACTGATTCCTGGTACATTGAAGAGGCAACTGTGACTATGCTCCCTTCTAGTGTATAAAAATCTTGGAAACAGATAATAATCATGTCTTTTTGAAAAACATCAAAAACTCATCACTCTCAAGGCTAAGAGTTTGAAAATTTTGAGCATAAATGCTATAGTGTCAGCTGGTGTTTCTCTTCTTTTTTTTCTTTTTTAATCTAAAAGGAGTTTGACTTTAAAACACCTTTTTAAAATGAAGAATGTCTTTGACTATGATTTTAAGTGCTGATGGGTAGACAAAAAAGCCTTAGGTAGATTTCCAAGATGGATCATAGCACACCTTTTAAGGGTTCTTTTACAATATTCCACATACATTAATCTCATTTTTGTCCTCAGAATAATTAATGTAGGCAGCATTTTCCCCATGTTAAAATGAGGAATCAGCAATTCAGAGGGTCACTACTGGTTACACAGCCAGGAAGGGGCAAGGCAGGGCCTGTCTGTTTACAAAGCCTGTGTGTTCTTTCTAGCATGAGCTGCCTCCTGATATTTCCAGTGATTGGTGAGTGGGACCTGGCCCTGGTAGGCAGGCTGCAGAAGAGGGAACGAACTTCTGTCAGGCAGCCTGCTTCTGGCTTTGCCCTCACAGCCTTTCCCTCAAAGGCTTGCTTGTCTCCATCTGACCCCAGAAACTCTTTCCTGAGCTCTGTGGCTCAGTACCAGCACAGCGTGGGGTTCTCAGGCCAGGAAGGCAAGTAACTGATCCAGTGAGAGAGAAAGAGGAAGCAGAGGGTGGAGTGGGTGGCCAGTGGAATAGGGGGAGGAAAGAAAAGGTGATGGGCCAAAGAATCACGTCTTGTTACCAAAATAATGAGACTGATTTTCTTTGGCTTGCTGGTAAGCAGATTTTCAACAGAGTTGGGAGAAAAGTGTGGAGGGAAGGGTAACAGAGGCAGAGTTTTGCAGTAGAATAGAGTGGGGTGACTGCTTTGAAGGATGGCAGCATAAAGTTTTTATAAAGTGAAACAGCTTTGCATCAGGATAACAAAAGTTCACAGCACTGTGCTGCCGTTAACTTTTTTTTTTTTTTAAGAGGCAATCAAAAGATAAAAGTCAAAAGTCTAGTACAAAGGGAGGCCGCCTTTGTACTGATGGGCCAGTGTGCTTTCTGGTGTCAGGCAGGGGTAAAGATGCTGATTGCAAAGCAGAAGGACTTTCTATCAGAGATCAGTGGCACGATCATCACAACTTGTTCTTGCCAGAAGGATGTTCCCAAACCTGTTTCTTCCACCCTCCACTGCCATTAAATCTCTCTTCAGAAGCTTCTCTTCTAGCTGCCTCTCAGTTTTCCCAAAATAGCACTTGGGTTTCATTACCATGATAAAGGTCTTTTTGGCCTTTTGATTTATTGATGTAAAAGGAAGTCATGAGTCAGGAAGAAGTAAAATGGAGGATTATTTCATTATTTTGTGATAGTGATGCTGATTCATATTAAATATAACCTAATACCCTGTTTGATTTATTTAAACCTAAAGCCTTTGAGGCATGTAATTTCCGATTGATTAAAAAGATTGTTGCAATCGTTGAGAAAAGAAAAAGAACAAATGTCAGACCTTGGTTAGGAATATTCCTTATATTTTAATAAGGATTCTTCAGAAAAATCTTACTCTATTTACGTAATTTTTACTTTCACTGTGCCTGTACCTACATCAAGTGTGAGGCTTGCTTGGATAGATAAGCTATTTGACTTTTCTTAAACTATGTCATAAGTAACACCTAGATTTTTTCCTTACAGCTAGCCTAAATGAGAATATTTTTATCCTGTTTTAAATTCTGTAACATCACCAAAGGAGATTTTATCTATATGGCAGCAGAATTACTCTATTCTGATCTAGTACATTGTAGTGCTATACATAGTAGTAGTAGATCACCAAAATCTGAATATTCCCGTTTTCTTTTCACATTAGTTTTTATTGGAAACATTTGTGGCTCTGAGTATTAAGAATATCTAATCACTTCCTTAGTGGAAATACGCTGTTTGAATAGCATTCATTTCCATTTTAAACATATTGGCTCTGAATTTTCCTCCCTTTCTGGTTGACATTGGAAATCTCGTGTTTTCACTAGCTTATCGAAATACTGGAAATTACATATTGAAAATGTACTTGAAAATATGTAGCCTAAAACTAAGAAAGGGTATCATCTTTATTATATTTGGACTGCTTTTATGAATTATGTATAAGAAGAGTGTTATCTTTTCAGGTTGTCCATCATTTTATGCAGTGTAATAAAGGACATTCTCAGCCTGTTTTGATGTGTCTGAATTAGGGATAGGCGATAATGAGATCTAAAAAATAGGTCTGCACCGTCATAGCAATGAACATACCCCACAGATAATGGTTTCGAATTGAAAGAACTTCATTTCGAACGCCAACTGGAAGAACTAGAGCTATTTGGAGAAATGAATGTTTCTAGAGCTGGGGCACAGAATGTATGAGATGAGCTGGGTGAGATATCTTGTAGTGCAAAAGAGTAAAGAAGTGCCCAGAAAACAAAGTGATGAGGGTATGTCAGAGGGATATAGGAGTTCCCAGACACCAAAACTGGAACAATTTGAGCAGTATTAATTACTATATTATAACATTATTTAATATAATAAAATATAATTCAAACATCAAACAAATATCCAAAGTCCATACTGATATGAATAAATGACCAAATAAATAAACAAGGGAGAAGACACAAATCCTCACGGAGAGAATTCCAGGTAATATATGTAGATATTCCATCCTCAAGGAGGTGGAAATAACTCTACTCCTTAAATGTGGGCTATGCCACTGTAAGGTCAAGTATAAGATGAAAACCTGGCAAAGGAGATTAGGAAGTTGCTACCAGAAAAGTGGAAAGAAAATTGATATATGATGTCACTGAGGTCAAGGCAAAGAATTTCACCAAGAAGGGTTGTTCAGCTGCAAGGTCAAGTAAAATTAGGAGTGGAGACCTGTGATGGCGACTGGCAGCGCGGAACTCACCGCTGACCTTAGCTAGAGCAGTTTTTAATGGAGTGATAGGGACAGAAGCCAGATCAGATAGAGTTAAAAGAGGATATTGTATCTAAATTGTTTGAATTTTAACAAGGAAGATGTTTTCATATTATAACTTGTATGTGTCAAATAGGAAGAAAAGGTGCCTGCCTTTAATTTGTTT
>NW_012116944.1:528993-531706 GCF_000951035.1 Colobus angolensis palliatus
TTGCAGTGAGCCGAGATCGCGCCACTGCACTCCAGCCTGGGCAAAAGAGTGAGACTCCATCTAAAAAAAAAAACAAAAAAGAAAACTTGGAGCAGTCAGAAGGGTATAATAAACCAGAAATAAAATCCAGAATTCTTTCATCCAAAGGCAGTGTTAATGTTTTAGTGTTTTCAGGTGTCTCCTGTCCTGCCCCTTGCCATTTTCCTTTAGGTAGTTGGTTCCATGCATATTATGAAATGTTTTTGTATCTTGTTTTATATTGCTTAATGTGTTTTCTCAGTCATCAGTCGCTTTTAATTAATCATTTTTAAATTTGCAGTCTTGACAGTGAAATAAATCTTAGAATTTTGGCTTTTGTTAATACATTTCCGTATCAAAGCAAAAGAAGTTTATTCCAGCAAAGATTTGATATAAAACCATAGGATTATACTTAGTAAGCTGGTGTTTGTGGTTTGGCAATTTCAACTTAGGTTTTGGTGGGGAGGGGTTATCCTTTATTGTATCCTGGGTCAGAGGGTGAAGATGCACGGTAATTAGAACTTAAGGAAAAACAAAAATCAATAGTACATGGTTTCCAACCTCTAATAGCTTATAATCAACAGCAGGGCCTATAGAAGTAAGTTAAAAAAAAAAAACAAACTTTAATACAAGGCTAAATGTAATTGTGTATATTTTATACCCTTTAAAAAGTTACGTAGTTAAACAAATGGCAGTATGTCTATTCAATGGCATACTGTTCAGCAATAAACAGATTATTGATGCTTAGAACAATTTGGGTGGATTGCAGGGGCATTGAACTGAATGTAAACCTAATCTCAAAGGGTTACCTACTATAAGATACCATCTCTACAACATTTGCAAAGTGACAAAATTATAGTGATAGAGAACAGATCAGTCATTGCTAGGTTGAGTTCAGATTAGGAGAAGGATGGTTGAGCTGTACACATGCATAGGCACACAAAGAGCACACATGGAAGCTGATGAAATCCAGACAAAGTCTGTGCCTTAGTAACTAGTATTGTACCAATGTCAATTTCCTAGTTTTGACAATGTGTTATTGTTATATGGGGTATAATCAAGGGAAGCTGAGTGAAAGATACATGGGAACCGTTTAATATTCTTGCAGTTTCTTGTGACTTATAAACTATTTCAAAATAAAAAGTTATAATAATAATTTTTTTAAACCCAAGGTAAAATAGTTTAAAAAGAGGTTCAAAGAAGAGAGAGGACCAGCTTAGAGAGCTTTTGAGATGGGCTTTGAGAGGAGTTAATGAGCTAAAGCATATCAGACCTTACTTTTGCCAGGCACTCTCGAAGCATTTTGTGATATTATCTCATTTCATTGACAGCCTTGCAAGGTAGCTGCAGTATTCCCATTGAACAGCTCAGGAATCTAAAGCACAATGAGATTAAGGAACTTGTCTACTTAGTGCCAAGTGTCAGAGCTAGGATCCAACATAGTCTGGCTCCAGACTCTGTGGTCCTTGCCTTCTGCAAAGGATGAGTGAGGTGCTGATTGGCACTGGGAACAGGAAGAAGCTATGGTAAAGAAGACATTCTCAGGCTAGGGCACACCATTAACGGAGGCATGGAGGTCTGAATCAAGAGCAATAAAATCACTGTGGTTCTCTTCACAGCTGCCCTGGGGTCCAGCTCCCTGGAGAGTCTGATTCATTGGTTTGGGATAAGGCAAGCAGAACTTTGATATTCACTGTTGAGAACCACTGACCTGGAGCATCAGAATATAGTTTGAAGCCAAATGCAGAAGTCTTGCTAACAGCTAGAGAAGGAGATTTTTTTTTTTTTTTTTTTTTTTGAGATAGAGTCTTGCTGTGTCGCCCAGGCTGGAGTGCAATGGCACAATCTTGGCTCAGTGCAACCTCCACCTCCTGGGTTTACGCAGTTCTTCTGCCTCAGCTCAGCCTCCCCTGTAGCTGGGATTACAGGCATGCACCACCACGCCTGGCTAATTTTTTGTATTTTTAGTAGAGACAGGGTTTTACCATGTTGGCCAGGCTGGTCTCGAACTCCTGACCTCAAGTGATCCACCGCCTCAGCTTCCCAAAGTGTTGGGATTACAGGCATGAGCCACCATGCCCAGCCGGGTTTTTTGTTTTTGTTTTTTAATAAGTAGGCAATACTCATAATTACTCTTTAGAAAAATTAACTCAGTGATAAGAAAATTGACTGTATTTTTTAAAAATGAGTTGAATCCCCTATTTGGAGACAAGGATCCACTATTTTGAGACAGTGTCTTGCTCTGTCGCCCAGGCTGGAGCGCAGTGGTGCGATCTCAGCTCACTATAAACTCCACCTCCCAGATTCAGGTGATTCTCCTGCCTCAGCCTCCCGAGTAGCTGGGATTATTGGCACACACCACCACGCCCACCTACTTTTTGTATTTTTAGTAGAGATGGGGTTTCATCATGTTGTTCAGGCTGGTCTTGAACTCCTGACCTCGTGATCTGCCCGCCTCGGCCTCCCAAAGTGGTGCAATTACAGGCATGAGCCACCATGCCCAGCCCACTTTTATATTTTATTGCCTTTCTCTTAAATGTTATCACTTTCATAAGAAATAAAATTAAGATTTTATTCTCCAATGTTATTTTAAAGAAAACAACTTCTGGCCGGGCGCGGTGGCTCAAGCCTGTAATCCCAGCACTTTGGGAGGCCGAGACGGGTGGATCACGAGGTCAGGAGATCGAGACCATCC
>NW_012116944.1:531906-549341 GCF_000951035.1 Colobus angolensis palliatus
CTGTAGTCCCAGCTACTCGGGAGGCTGAGGCAGGAGAATGGCGTAAACCCGGGAGGCGGAGCTTGCAGTGAGCTGAGATCCGGCCACTGCACTCAAGCCTGGGCAACAGAGCGAGACTCCGTCTCAAAAAGAAAAAAGAAAACAACTTCTTTCTTTTCTTTCTTTTCCCAGATTAGTAAAGTTCTTGTGATTCCAGTAAATACCACATTAAACAACCACTTAGTTCCCAAAGACTTGTCCATTATCCCAGACCTCCATTTTGTAAATGTGAATAAAACTCCACAGTTGGAAATGAAAATATGTCAAATAGAAAGCATCACTAATTGATCATCAAATCACAAAATAAACTTTTAGTATTAGATGTTGAAGGCACAGAAAAGTCCTGTGATAATAGCACAACTAAAGGAAGGCTTGGCTGAATATCTCTGTCATGGAAACAAAAAAGACAGATGGAAAAGCATACTTAACAGCTTCTTGTTTTTATGTAATTCAGAAAAGCAGTAAGTAGAGTTCACATTGCTTGGCCTCTAATAGCTGATAGTAGGTTCAGAGTGATTGTCCATAGGTGATTTCTATCCACATTTCCCCAAACAGCTTCTTTGTTTTCCCTTTTCACTTTGCCAGTATGGAGCCTACCCCGTGCTAGGTATTGTGGTAGATGTTGGGAACTCAAAAGTGTAAAGAAAGCTAGCCACGTTTGTACAGTGATGAAACAAGTAATTCCCCAGACCAGCTGGTGACTTCTGCACTAACTCTTGGAAACCAGGGCTGCACATGCCACATGTAGGTGAGGATCGCTTTTAGATGTTTTCAGAATATGAACCCCAATCAAAACCTGTCTAACAGTAAGGAGAGTCTGGACATACAGATGTTAAAAACACAGTGGAGATGATCCTGGAGTCCTAGATGAAGACTACGCAGAACATTATGGTGGACTGGGGGTTGTTTCTTCCTTAAATACCAGGTTCTTTGAGGGAACATTGGCAGGGCTTTCGTTCCTTGTATTGAATATCCTCAAGTTGTGACATTCCCAGTGTTTTTGTTTGCTGTTATGGCTGAGACACACACACATACACACACACACACACACTCTCTCTCTCTATCTCTTTCTCTCTTTCTCTCTCTCTCTCTCTCTTACTCATGCCCACACTCCTCTCTATCTTCTTGTTGATTTTTTTTTTCTTTTTTCTTTTTTTTTTTTTTTTTTTGCTAGGAGGTTGAGTTCTTTGGCTACTTAATATCTATCTCAAGTTTGGTCAATTATTGATACATTTTTTGACACTTCTAGTTTTCTTGCATTTGATATTTACTCCTTTGCTCTATTTTCTCCACTTTATTCTTGTTCCTTCTCATGTCTTTTGCATTCTTGAATCTCAGTTGAACTCCTGACAGGGTTTGACTTAAAAAAATCATTATTGTGGTAAGACCTCTTAATATAAGTTCTATCCTCTTATTTTTAAGAGTACAATACAGTACTGTTAACTATAGTACAACGTTGTGCAGCAGCTCTCTGTAGCTTACTCGTTTTGCTTAACTGAAACTTGATGCCTGCTGAGCAGCAGTTCACCACCATTCTACTCTGTGTCTATGAGATTGGCTATTCTAAACTCCTTATATAAGTGGAACCATGCAGGATTTGTCCTTCTGTGACTGCCTTATTTCACCTAGCATAATATTTTCCAGGTTAATACATGTTGTTGCATATGGCAGGATTTCCTCCTTTTAGACTGAATATTCCATTGTATGTCCATATATACCACATTTTTTTATCTGCTCATCCGTTGATGGACAGTGAGGTTGTTTCCACATTTATTTGTTTTTTGTTTGTTTGTTTGTTTTCAGACGTTGTCTCACTCTGTTTCCCAAGCTGGAGTGCAGTGGCGCGATCTCAGCTCACTGCAAGCTCCGCCTCCCGAGTTCATGCCATTCTCCTGCCTCAGCCTCCCGAGTAGCTGGGACTACAGGAACCTGCCACCTCGCCCGGCTGTTTTGTATTTTTTTAGTAGAGACGGGTTTTGCCGTGTTAGCCAGGATGGTCTGGATCTCATGACCTCATGACCTGCCTGCCTCAGCCTCCCAAAGTGCTGGGATTACAGGCGTGAGCCACCACGCCTGGCCTCCACATTTTTGCTATTGTGAATAACACTGTAGTGAATATGGGAGTGCTAATATCTCTTTGAGATCCTGATTTCAATTATTTTGTATAAATACCCAGAAGTAGGATTGCTAAATCATGTGGTACTTCTAGTTTTAATCTTTTGAGGCATTTTCATACTGATTTCCATAGTGGATGCACCATTTTACATCCCTACCAACAATGTATAAGGATGTTTTCTCCATATCCTCACCACCCCTTGTTATCTTTTTTCTTTTTTTTTATAATGGCCAACTTAACAGTTGTGAGGTGATATCTCACTGTGGTTTTGATATGCATTTTCCCAATGGCTAGTGGTGATAATCATCTTTTCATATGTTTATTAGCACATTTGTGTATCTTTTCTAGAGAAAAGTTCTTTGTGCATTTTTTCATTGGACTATTTGAGTGTGTTTGTTTGCTTTGAGTCATAGGAGTTACTTATGTATTTTGCATATTAACCCCTTACCAGGTATATGGTTTGCAAACATCTCCTCCCATTCTATAGGTTGCCTTTTCACTCTGTTGACTGTTTCCTTGGCCCAGAGCTTTTTAGTTGAATGTAGTCCCACATGCTTGTTTTTGCTTTTTTTTGTTGTTGCCTATGTCATATCCAAGAAATCATTGCTAAGATCAATGTCAAGGAACTTTTCCCTTATTTTCCTTCTAAGAGTTTTATAGTTTAAGGTCTTATAGTTAAGTCTTTAATCCATTTTGAGTTGACTTTTGTATATAGTGTAAGATAAGGTCCAGTGTCACTCCTCTGCATGTTAATATCCAGTTTTCCCAACACCATCTGTTGAAGAGACTGTCCTCTTTCCTCATTGTGTATTCTTGGTGCTCTTTTTGAAGATCAGTTGACCATATATGTGTGAGTTGATTTCTGGGCTCTCTATTCTATCCTAGGAATTAACTTTTATTGCCCTTGTTATCCACACCATTTAGTGAGCCCACCGTTCTTTTCATCTGTTTGTATTTTTGTGGGTGATGGAGAACTACTGCAATTTAAAACCTCCTAGATAGTTGAAGACACCAGATAGTTGAGCTTAAAATGATACTTAATTTGTTGTTATATTTCAGGTCTATCATATGCAAGTCACACGGTTGGTTTCACGCCACCAACTTCACTGACTAGAGCCGGAATGTCTTATTACAATTCCCCGGGTCTTCACGTGCAGCACATGGGAACATCCCACGGTATCACAGTAAGTGTCCACAGGCTAGGAAGCAGCACTTTACTCCTGAAAGTGGTACCGACTGGTGTTCTGGAGAACAGGATCGGTGCTCTTAGACATTTGCCCTTCTTCCTGCCTCCTCCATCGTTCACCTTGAAACTGTAGAGACTTCAAAACAGTTTGATACCAAATTCTGGTATTGAAACTAAAATCCTTCTCAGGAGACAAAACTTTCACTTCACTTCCTATGAAAAATTCCCCTTTGTGAAATATAATTTGAACTCTGGCCAGTGCTTTGATTGAACTCTGGCCAGCTCCTTGCTATAAAGCATTGTTGGTTGCCATAATGTCTAAAGATATTTATTGTCCACACCTTCACAGTTCATTGACCTTCCGTATTCTTCCTGAAGTTAGCCTTATTTGTAATGTTACTCAGAATTTTCTCTCCTTGAATTACAAGGAAGCTTATGTGCATCGGGTTCCAGCTCTACCCAAGGGAGTTTTTTCTTTAGAGCCAGCAATATAGTTGACTAATAGAGCCATAAGCGATGTAGCTAGTAGAGTGAGAGTATTAAGGGTATTTCCAATAACAGAAATACCCATATTTCAAAGAATAAATTCCAATATTTTAAAGAAGAACCCTATTGTAAGAATGCACTTAAAGTATTTCTGAAGCTGTTTTGCCAGTTTGATGGACTTTATGGAAAAGTAGGAACTTTTTTTCTTTTTCCTCACTCTGTCATCTAGGCTGGAGTTAAGCGGCATGATACCGGCTCACCGCAACATCCGCCTCCTGAGCTCAAGGGATTCTCTGGCCTCAGTCTCCCGAGTAGCTGGGATTACAGGCACACAGCACCACACCCGGCTACTTTCTGTATTTTTAATAGAGACGGGGTTTGCCCTGTTGGCCAGGCTGGTCTGGAACTCCTGGCCTCAGGTTATCCACCCACCTCTACCTCCTAAAGTGCTAGGATTACAGGTGTGAGCCACTGCGCCTGCCCTCAAACATAGAAACATTTTTGTTGAGCTGTATCTTTCAGGATATGGACAACTTGTTGGAGATAAGCAATAGAAGGAATTGGTGACACACACTGAAAGAAAGATTTAAGGGGATATTTTACAGCTCTCATTGAAGGACCCAAGTCCAACAGTTTGTTCAACACAAGTTGTGCAGTAATTTTATGTAGCTTTTTCGTAGGTGGAAGTGTAAACACTGCCTTCTTTAAATTTTATTCTTAGTTCAGAAACCAGTAGGGATGAAGAAAGAAATCCCTAGTTTCTTGTCTTTGTTGGTTAGTGTTTGATTAGCCCCAGTGCCAAGTCAGCCTGTGTTGGGTAGAATGAGCCATCTGTACCTAGACTGACTTGCTGTTCCTGTCCCCTCTGCAGAGGCCTTCACCACGGAGAAGCAACAGTCCTGACAAATTCAAACGGCCCACGCCGCCTCCATCTCCCAACACACAGACCCCAGTCCAGCCACCTCCACCTCCACCTCCGCCACCCATGCAGCCCACGGTCCCCTCAGCAGCCACCTCGCAGCCCACTCCTTCGCAACATTCGGTGCACCCCTCCTCCCAGCCTTAATGCATGAGCTTAGTCTGAATTTCAAGTTGGGACTCATCCAATGGAGCCGTCTACTCAACGCCAAAGGCTTCCTTCTCTGGCATATTTGGATATGACTTATTTGCACTGAGGTTATCTAGGCTTCACTACCCATTGTGTTGTAAATGTTTGTCAGAAATGCAGCCAGTGTTGTGGGTCTACAACACTAACCAGACGACTTTTTCCATCAGTGTTTTACTTGAATCTTCATGTACGTCCATTCCCTGGCTGGAACCTTCGCTATTTGGTATTTGGTATTTCAGCAGCAGTGTGCAATTTTTGCTTGGCCCAGAGCTTCATTCTCCTGGCTTTTAGGTTTGTAAAAGGAAAAGGGATATCTTTTTTATATTTTTTTCCATGAATTTGCAGAAAATTACTGAGCTGTTGTTACCCTCTTCTCTCATTATAACAGTGTTTACCAAACATACCAATAATTCAGCACTACAATTGAGACCTTTGAAAATCTGGCTTTCAGTATAGAACAGAAAGTTAGATGAATCAGTGCCCAAGACACATTTTCTGTTTAACAGAACTTTCTACAGATACACTTTTTACAGGTTATTTTCATTGTATTATTGACATCCATGTCTCTTGTAAAACAGATGGCCTAAAGTAATGAATCATGTGGCTGTACCTTCTCCACATAAATGGGATGGATAATTATCGTATATTAAGATGTGATTCTCTTTTTTATCCTTAATGTTAATCTACCTAACCTGGCCCCCTCTAACATGAGTCGATAAATGTGGTCCTACTCACCCGTGGTTTCAGTGGCTAATTAGAATGTGTTATTTGATTTCTGCTGCAGAAGGCAGTATGATTGTAACAAAAACAATGCGGCCTCCCCCTTTCATTCTTCATTTGTGTTCTCTTAAAGTAGAGTTTGAACAAATATTTTAAAGGTGCAAAATACTATTAGAAAATACTATTTGAAACGGACATTATCGGAATATCTTGGCATAATGGCCAGAAAATACTGTATTGCTTGGCAGAAAAGAAAAAAGGTGTAAAGGAAAGTAGCACATTAGCATTGATGGCTGCTCATTTCACCAGTATAAGCAAGTGCAGTGTACAAAGAAGTATATTCTGAATACATTATTTTCATTCATTTAGCACAAATCATTTGGTTTCACTTTGCAGTGGAACACTGAGTCACTCTTTTCTTAATACTAGCAACATCTTAATTTTTGTTTTTCAGCAGTTGCTGTTTTGTACTTTGGTAGTAAAGTGATTTTTACCACCTGTGTTTGCATATTTATATATGCTGTGGATGAAAATAACTTACTAGAGAATGTATATTTTATGACAAGAATGTGTATCTGTTGGATATAATCAGAGAACTGAAAAGTAATTTATCAGTAATTTTTAAGAGTCCATGTTTTGTGACAACCATCTCTAATAGCCAACTCTTTATTAAACACACTCCTAAAAATAAGGAACCATGACATTGTAGATATTTAATATTGTACAGTATAGAAACCTCCATTTTTGCCTTCGAATACATATTTAAGAGTTAACAGAATGAAAAAAAAAGTCTTGTTGGATAATAGTGTTTGACTAGCATTTTAAGAACTTAAGAGTAAAAGCAACAATAAGATTTTTTCACTTCTTCCTGCTTCCACCCCCAAACTGAGAACATCACTCAATTGTTGGGAAGAAACTGTAGGTCTATATAAATTTTATTTAGAATGTATGTGTAATATACATAATCATAATACAGTTCTCAGATGCAGGGAAGAAGTTTGGCATTTAATCATTGAGGCTTTAGGTTTTTGACACGATCATACTGGGCCATGTCAAACCCGGAATTTTCACCAACAGTTCACTGACCCTCCTGGTACATTGCCATTCCAAGGAATTCTGAGAGTAGGCAAACAAATTTTGCCTTCATGGTACAGTTCTCCATTTTTCTTATAGGAGAAATATGGTATATGTTTATAAGAATATTTTATGAGATTATAGATTTCAATGCTGTGGATAGTGTCTTGCACCCAAACAAGGAAGTCCATAATGGAATGTTCTTCCCTCAGCTTCCTATCGATTTAGTTACCTCTTGAAAGCACAAAAATTAAAACATTGCCATATGTTGAATTTTTAAAAAGCACTTGGAGTGAGCAAACAATTCCTGATGAATGTCTTTTAGAGATAGGTTCTTGACATTCAGACATCCGCAGAAATGTTCTGGTTCCCAAAGTCACTTCAGTTCAAAAGAAAACACAGCTCCTTCAAACAGCACTTTTTCCGCATAAATCTAGTTGCCTCTCCCTGTGGACGTTCAGAACTGATAGAACAAACACTACTCTTTTGAATTTGATGGTTCATGACCTTTAAAGTGTTTGAGGACCCTATGCAGAGACTGTAACACTTGGGTAGTACCAGCTAGGACAATTTCTTGGCAATTGTCTAGCTACCAGGGATCAGTAAGATTCAGATTCTGAGCCCATAATGGCAAGAGCCCCCTCACCCACGGGCAGCTGACTTCCCTCAGTCAGGCACTTCCCATGGGGGCCGAACATGGTTACTGCCATTCTGTTACCCACTCTCCCAGGTGAGCCCTGGATTGGCTCCCAGAAGGCCTTTGTAAAATCAGTAGCCATCCTGCAGGCAGGCGGGAGCAACAGGGACTTCAGTAGCTTCATTTTCCTGTCTTGCAGACAGAGACCCTTGGCTACCACTGTGCTGCTAATAGGATAAGTACTCTGTTGCCAGATTACCATGCCTTTTATACAAAACCAAATTAACTTACCTAATACCTGACACCTCTCTGGGCTCTGAGCTGCTTTCTCTCATCAAGCATGCTAGCACTCTAGACAGAATTCTAGAAATTTGGCAGATAATGGAAGTCTTTAATTGAACTTACTCCTTTGTTGACTGAAAGGAGTTTTAAATTCTGACCTCCTGAGATACTGACTAGCAACCATGGAATGAATGTGTGACCAGAAAGTGGCTTTGACACCAAGTGCTGCTGTCCCTTTGTAATTGGCTTCTAATGGATTCAACCAGAAATAATTGATAATGTGCATTTTTGTTAATTGTTCACTTGTAGGAAAATAGAACATGTATCACCCTTAGGTAGACATGAACTTTTCCTGCACAAAGCCTTGCTTTTAGAGAATGCCCAATAAGGCAAGAAAAAGCATAGTAACTTGTGTTTTGAGAGCTCAATATTTGTATCTTATCAGTACAGAAGAAATATTTCTGTGTAACTTGATCTTCTGTCTAGTACTTGTCTTATAGGTAACCAACACTGAAAACTTTGTAGTGATGACTACCAAAGAAATACATAGTAAAACAACCTTTTATTTCCAAATTGTTAAAGAGCCAGCCATTGATGCTGCTACATGAGTTCCATGCTCAAGAGCCATTGTAAGAGATTAAGGGGTTTCTAGGTTTTTGGTGGGTTTTTTTGTTTGTTTTTTGTTGTTGTTGTTGTTTGGTTGGTTTTTCTTTTTTCTTTTTTTCTTTTTTTTTTTTTTTTTTTTTTTTTTTTTTTTTATTTTTTTGATTAAAACATACACACAGCTGTTAGCATAAAGTCATGGGGGGCATTAATTAATCAGCAGTTCTGATTAACTGCCAAGCCCAGGTTGCCTCTCGTGAGGCAACTGAAAAAATCCTGTCTTGATAGCATAGGTGCTGTGTGTGTACATGTGTGTGTGTGCATTCATGCCTTAACTCGGGTTACTGCTCAACTTTAGTTCTTGACTTAGTCTGCACCGTCATCTAGATTGTATCGTACATCTCGGTCGGAACTTCATCCTGGCAAAAACAAAGTTGCAGGCACAACAGTTTAAGAATGCATTCCTCCAGAAGAGTATCTGGTCAGGTTGACCCTGAGCCTTCTTTGGACTTGATTTGGACCTTAGCCTGGAAAGCAAAAGTGGACTGTCCAACAGAAAGATGTCAACAAGGAAAAGAGGAGAGCCAAGCGCTAGCATGCCTTTTGCCTCTGCATATCTGTGCACACTGTATGTTGTTCATGATAGCTTGTCTACAGCTTGACTAGGTTGGAGTTCTGGTAATAGTGGCAATCTTGACATTCTTGGTCAGAGTTTAGAGAGATGTAAGACTTTCAATTAATGTCTTATTTACTCCTTTATGTTGATTAGTCTTTGATACATGTGCTGAATCAGAAACCTAAATAAAGATAATTTTTTAAAATGTACCTCTTGAGCCTTAAACTCTACCTTTTTTCATTTCGGTCTTTGCGAAAAAACATTGTTTCTCTGTTGCTTCTGACAGACATCTAACTTAAATTGTAAACTCTAAAGGCTGGCTTAGAAAGTAAATTTAAACAGCTGGGTGCAGTGACACAAGCCTGTAGTCCCAGCTACTCAGGAGTCTGCGGTGGGAGGATCGCTTGAGCCTTGAGAGTTCGAGGCTGTAGTGAGCTACAATGGCACCATTGCACTCTGGTTTGGGTGCCAAAGGGAAGATGTCATCTCAAAAAGAGAAAAAAAAAAAAACAGTAAACTTAGGAATGATGGCATGAAAGGGGCTGGTATAGTTTTTTTTTTTTTTTTTGACAGAGTCTCACTCTGTCACTCAGGCTGGAGTGCAGTGGTGCTATCTTGGCTCACTGCAACCTCTACCTCCCAGGTTCAAGCAATTCTCCTGCTTCAGCCTCCCAAGTAGCTGGGACTACAGGTGTGTGCCAACACGCCAATACAAGTTAATTTTTGTATTTTTAGTAGAGATGGAGGTTTTGCCACACTGACCAGGCTGGTCTCAAACTCCTGACCTCAGGTGATCCACCTGCCTCAGCCTCTTAAACTGCTGGGATTACAGGCGTGAGCCACCATGCCTGGTTGGTTTTGTTCCTTAATCAGAGTGCTGGCTACTTGGATATACTGAGGTTTTGAAAATTCATTGAACTGTACACTTAACGATTTGTGCACTGCTCTGTATTTGTATTGTATTTCAGTTTAAAGCAGTAAACCTAGAAGGTTATGAAAAGGAAATCCACACCCATTTCCAAAATGTTACAAACATATATGTACAGGATTTGGATGTCACATTTGGAATGTTTCATGAGATTTAAAGTTTCAATCCACCTGTATGGTGTTTTTTTTTTTTTTCTCTACTTTGTTGGAAGCATCGCTTTGGGATCAATTCTAGGTTTGAGTACCAATTATTTTCCTGGGATAGTTACTTTTCTGGGACCCAAGTTCCTTACCTATAAAATAAAAATGTTATTTATGTGCCTGGCTAAAATGAGAAAATTGATGTGAAGGTACAGTATAGTCCACACACAAAATCAGACGTGGACTAGTCTTTTCCACATCCATCCAATGAATGAGTATTTGGGGTAATGTTTTACACATGCTTGGGGGGTATATGGTTTATCAGTTGCATTTCCATAAGCCCATGGTAGTTAGAGTCCACATTCTGTGGAAGAAATGCACAGTACTCACGGGATCCTCTTAGGAATATGGTTTTCAAGAACCCATTTGTGATGCCGTCTTTCTTTTTTTCTTTTTCTTTTTTTTTCTTTTTCTTTTTTTTTTTTTTTTTTTTTTTTTTTGAGATGGAGTCTTTGTCACCCAGGCTGGAGTTCGGCTCACTGCAACCTCTGCCTCCTGCATTCAAGCAATTCTTCTGCCTCAGCCTTCCGAGTAGCTGGGATTACAGGTGCCCACCACCGCACCCAGCTAATTTTTTGCATTTTAGTAGAGATGGGGTTTTGCCATCTTGGCCAGGCTGGTCTCGAACTCCTGACCTCCGGTGATCCACCCACCTCGGCCTCTGAAAGTGCTGGGATTACAGGCATGATGTGATGCCATCTTATGAATGCATACTGTTTAAATCTAGGCTCTTTTCTATGTAAAAGTAAATAAACCAGTGAATCTTGACTGTCTCTGGCTTAAGCGGGATTCCATTTTAACTTAGTGAAAGCAATGAATTTTTAATTTGGTTGAAATGATCAAATGACAAAACTCCTCTCTACCCATGACAGCTGGATTTTAGTTGTAACTTGGTGAAAATATTAGCCAAGGAATTTCCCGGGACCTCTGGATTCAAGTCTTACCTTCGTCCTGCCCTAACCTCAATTTTCTGTCGGCGGAGATCGCTGTTCTTATTTCAGGTCAAATTTGAAGAAAAATATTTAAACAAAGTGCTTTGAAAACAAAGATTAAGCTGCATGTGTACTTTATAAAATTGTAATATCTTTTAAAGGCTATGTGTCCACATAGTGCTTCTAAAATGGAAACAGTTGGTCTAGAACATTTTTTGTGTTTATGTAGAACTCTTAAGTAAATCTGAGAGGTCCTTGTTTTAACATGTAGGCTATTTAAACTAAAAACTTGTGGAAATGCAATTACATTCTGTCACTAATATATAATTCAGCTCAAACTTTTAAACATTCTCTTTAGAAAAACAGGAAGAAGTGAGTGCATGGTAAATCATGGTTTGTGTCTGATGCATATGTTGACATGAGAGATTGAATTCCTGTTCCTTAAAGTTTTCTGTCCAGTCTCATCCCTGGTTTCATACTGCACTGAGTGCTATTGAGCTGAATATATTTATATCTTTTTCCAAAGGTCTTGTTTTCTGATACTCTACTAATAACTTAGTGCAACTTGCAAGATAGCTA
The DNA here is from genome assembly GCF_000951035.1 of Colobus angolensis palliatus. NCBI lineage: Eukaryota > Metazoa > Chordata > Mammalia > Primates > Cercopithecidae > Colobus > Colobus angolensis. The sequence continues at coordinate 543,413 of NW_012116944.1, forward strand.
ATGACCCCAAGAGGAGATCTGAGTAATTAATCTTAAACTTTTCACCTTAAAAACAAAAAAGGGACAGTCAGACTCCAAAAAACAGATGTTTTTCTCTCAGGGAAACAATGATAGAATTAGCACACAAGGACGTGAAAACAGACACTTATAAACGTTCTCCATGTGTTCAAGAAGACAGCGAAGTATAAGCATGAGAAGAAAAATAGAAAATAAAACCTAACTTGATCTTTAGAGATGAAAATATACAATATCTGAAATTTAAAACAATAAAAACTTGTTTTAAGTCTTCTGTGGATTTATGTTCGTGCTCTTTGAATGTACCTGAGAAACATTAAAAGGCACCCCTGTTGGTCGGGCACAGGTGCACAGCCACTCACACCTGTGATCCCCACAATCCTCTCAGCCAAGGCAGGAGGATTGCTTGAAGCCGGGAGTTTGAGACCAGCCTGATCAATGTAGTAAGATCCCCATCTCTACTAAAAATTAAAAATTAGCCAGGCATGGTGGTGCACGCCTGTTTTTCTAGCTACTCGGGAGGCTGAGGCGGGAGGATCGCCTGAGCCCAGGAGTTTTAGGCTGCAGTGAGCTATGACCATGCCACTGCATTCCAGCCTGGGCATCAGAGTGAGACCTGTCTCAAAAAAAAAAACTTGGGATTGTGATTGTGGTGGGGCAGAGAGCTGTTTAAATTCAAGTTAAGCTTGTGATCTACTTTTCTTTCACCAGGAGAGCTTTGCTTGCGTTCTGGTAGACCACTATTGGGAAATTATTAACCCTGGGGACTTACTTCCCAAATTCATCATATTAGTGTTAGACATGAAGCCTCACGGCTTAAGGTAGTCAGATACTGTAGAAAGAGTCTTGTGGGTTCAAGTCTGGTCTAAGTGCAGTTTTAAAGCTTCTATTTCCTCATCTATAAAAGAGGAATGAGAATGGTGTCTGTAGGATCAAATGAACATATTAGTGTTAAAACTTTAGAGGCTAAGAGGTTCTTTTTTTGTATCATAACTTCACTATTTCCAACATCATTTCATTCATTCTACAAATACTCTTAAAACACCAATTATATCAGCCATTGTGTGTGGCACTGAGTGCAGCGGGGAGCAAGGAGGCTGCAGTTCCTCCTCAAGTGCGGTGAGTATTGGGATTGGGACTCCTCAGCATCAGAAGAAAAGAAGGGTCAGAGAAGGCTTCTGAAGCAATTGATCCTTAAGCAGTTTATTGAAGAACAGGTGGGATTTAGGTGAAGGGTCTAGGACAGAAGGATCAGCCTATGTGGGGACTGGGAGACAGGAAGTAGAAGGAGAGTAAAGAAAGGGAGGCCCGTGAAAGGTAAGTTAAGAGCTGGTTAGTGAGTGGGCAATTGGAACTCAAGGTATCCCCAAGGAATAACTCGGAACATGCTTTGGCATTGTCCCACCAGAGGACCGAGCTGCTGGGACTGGGGTCCGCTGGCTCATTTCACCCATCGGTTGAAGGTGCCCATGAAGAGAATGACCCCCCCCCCAGCCCAATTTGGGTTTTCTGGATTGTGTTTAAGAGGCTTCGTCAAGGCCCTCCAGTGGCCGCCTCATGCTTAATGAAGGATGCTGGCAAGGTGCATGAGTGTCCACAGCGAAATCAGGTGGGCCACAGGGCATGACGCCTTACACTATGTCTGTTACAGGTGGACTGGGGGTGCTAAAAAGCTCTCACCATCATTTGGTTTAGCTTGAACACACGAAAATTTGAAATACTTTTCTTTTTTTTTTTTTGAGATGGATTTTTGCTCCTGTTGCCCAGGCTGGAGTGCAATGGCACGACCTTAGCTCACTGCAACTTCTGCCTCCCGGATTCAAGCGATTCTCCTGCCTCAGCCTCCCGAGTAGCTGGGACTACAGGCATGCGCCACCATGCCCCGCTAATTTTGTACTTTTAGTAGAGATAGGGTTTCTTCATGTTGGTCAGGCTGGTCTCGAACTCCCGACCTCAGGTGATCTTCCCGCCTTGGCCTCCCAAAGTGCTGGGATTGCAGGCGTGAGCCACCGCGCCCGGCCTGAAATAGTTTTTAATTTAAAACTGAAGCAGACTTGCATTTGTAAAAACCCAGATTCCTATTTTCTCTTGAAAGATAAGGTGGCAGCAGGGCCTCATACATCCATTGCACAATCAGCTAGCGCTTAACAATACCTACAATACCTATCCTCTGGCATAGAGTAGTTCAGGAGTGAGGAAGTTTGATATGGCTGGAGCTTGTGTGCATGCTTGGGGAAAAAGAGGTGAAAATGAAACCCGGTTTGGAGAGAGGTCTGCACCAGAAGTTCCTAGCACGTGTTCAGCTAATAATAAGGTGGTCTGTAGACACAAGGGACTATGATAAATCAGTATTATGAGCCTCCAGGTTGGTCAAGATATGAGAGAAGATCAAAGTGTTAGTGGGTCCTCAGCTGTGATACTATCTAATTTGCCCCTTACTCTTCCCAAATTCCATATATAGCATGATTTCAGCAAGCTGAGATGAGGATGTGCTCAGAGGACTAGAGTTACAGAGATGAGTCAGACAGGTGTGTGTTGATAAATGTTTAACAGTTCTGCTTTCTGAGAGAATAGCTCTGATTATTTATTTATTTATGTATTATTTTTGAGGCAGAGTCTCACTCTGTCGCCCAGGCTAGAGGGCAATGGCACGATCTCCACTCACTGCAACCTCTGCCGCCTGGGTTCAAGCGATTCTCCTGCCTCAGCTTCCAGAGTAGCTGGGATTACAGGCACCTGCCACCGTGCCTGGCTAATTTTTGTATTTTTAGTAGAGACGGGGTTTAACCATCTTGGTCAGGCTGGTCTCAAACTCCTGACTTCATGATCCACCCACCTCGGCCTCCCAAAGTGCTGGGATTATTGGCATGAGCCACCGCACCTGGCAGAATAGCTCTGATTTTTATTGCTTGCTGATTTTTATAGTGTAAATACCCCCCAGCATGGCTGATTTTGATCCACCCATGCGAATTCGCCGAACTTGGAGAGACATGTGCCATAGTACAACATTGTATAGGTTTTCTACCATACACATATATTAAATATAAATAATCTTAAGAGCATGATAAAAGTACAATGTAAAATAATTAGGAAGGTGGGGTGTTTTGACTATGTACCACCTTTGTCTTAATATAAACTTTTGAAATGTCAATCTATATAATTTAATTTTTAATATTGTCTGCTTAACAGCCAGCTCACAAAATTCATGGAAGTTTAACACTTGGCTCTCGTGAGCTTTTGGGGCTGGTTCTAGCATGTCTCTGCGCCCGGAGGTAGGTGGAAACTCCTTCATCAGAAGGCCTCCGGTGTTTGGAGCTCTCATGGCAAGTGCAGTGGTGACAGTAGGGAAAGTAATTTATTTTGGGAAGCTCAAATCCCATTCACAGCTGCAGGGTCAAAACAAGCTTGGTCTGGATTTAGCAGAGACAAGAGGTTGGGTGAGACTCCCTCAGGAATCTCAAGACAGCAGAGGCAGCTGCTTTTGGAGGAAGGATCCCAGGTGCCGAGTGCAAGGCTGTTTGTTATACTGAGGTATGCTCATCTCTTGATGAGCTTGAGTACGCAAGTTTCTTAGGCAGCATGGCTTTTGTATTCATAGTTTTTCCACCTTAGCCTGCCTTTATCTTCCCTCACCATTATCCTAATTTTCAGCCAGGACAGGAGGCCAGACGTTCATTCTGCAGAAGCAGCGACTTTACAAGAGGACCTGAGGAGCTCCGCCGGGCAATCACTTTTCTTGCAGCTGTGCTGTTGTCAGGCAGTCTAGACTAGGCTGGCTGCCCTTCATCCCGTTCCTCTTTGTCTGGGTCTGACTATAAACTGAGACACATAAAGTTTAACTAACTTGCCAAGAATCATGCATGTAGTAAATGACAAGGCCAGACAGTCTGGCTACAGAACGTGTGATCTTAACCACTTGATGGGAAAAAATTTGTAAGAAGGTGAGTGTACGTATCCTGAGGCAGGCCTGACAGACCTAAGGAATTTCAGAGTAGGGACCATTGGCAGCTGTCATGAAACCCTTGGAAAGCTATTGGAGGTGTCGGAGCGAAGAGGAGGGGGCTGATTTGGTTCATATTGGAGAGAAGGGAAGACTGTGAACTCTGAGGATGCACTTGTCTTACACGTGTGTATATGTGTGTGTTGGCTAGGCATGCTCTCAGAAACAAAGAAGCCTGCCTGTCCATGCGCCAGTCAGCAGCTGTGTGACCCCGGATGCCTGGACCAAAGGGGAAATGGATTGAACACTCTCTGGAGAGTTGATATGAAAGAATGATGGTTAATTTCTAGATATGATAATGGTATTGGACTTATTTCCTTATTGTTGTTTTAAGGGGTTGGTTTGTTTGTTTGAGACAGGGTCTCACCCTGACACCCAGACTGGAGTGCAGTGGCGTGATTTTGGCTCACTGCAGCCTCAACCTCCTGGGCTCAAGGCGTCCTCTTACCTCAGCCTCCTGCGTAACTAGGACTACAGGTGCATACCACCACGCCCGGCTGGTTTTCATATTTTTTGTAGAGATGGGGTTTTGCCACGTTGCCCAGCTGGTTTTGAACCCCTGGACTCAAGCAATCCACTTGCCTTGGCCTTCCAAAGAGCTGGAATTTACAGTCATGAGCCACCACACCAGGCCCATTTTTAAGATTTTTATTCTTGGTTATAACTATTTACCTGAGAACCTGGGCGTTAGATCCATGGGAAATATCAGGACCCTGGAATGAAGGTGCTGGGGAAGTTCACATCTCACATTCGGGAAAGATTCCAGCTTTACTATGGGATCATGAATTTGGAGGAGGTTTCCCCATAATTATGAGTTCAAAGGCTTACTCAGCAGAGCCAATAGGGAGTCAATAGGGTTGCCTGAGAGGTACCAGAGTATGGCTGGTGATATGGTTTGACTGTGTCTCCATCCAAACCTCAATTTGAATTGTATCTCCCAGAATTCCCATGTGTTGTGGGAGGGACCCAGGGGGAGGTAACTGAATCATGGAAGCCAGTCTTTCCCATGCTATTCTCATGATACTGAATAAGTCTCACAAGATCTGATAGGTTTATCAGGGGTTTCCACTTTTGCTTCTTCCTCATTCTCTCTTGGTGTCACCATGTAAGAAATGCCTTTTGCCTCCCGCCATGACTGTGAGATCTCCCCAGCCATGTGGAATTGTAAGTCCGATTAAACCTCTTTTTGTTCCCAGTTTTGGGTATGTCTTTATCAGCAATGTGAAAATGAACTAATACAGTTAATTGGTACCAGTAGAGTGGGGCATAGCTGGAAGGATAGCTGAAAATTTGGAAGTGACTTTGGAACTGGATAACAGGCAGAGGTTGGAACAGTTTGGAGGACTCAGAAGAAGATAGAAAAATGTGGAAAAGTCTGGAACCTCCTAGAGACTTGTTGAATGGCTTTGACAAAAATACTGATAGTGATATGAACAATAAGGTCCAGGCTGAGGTGGTCTTAGGTGGAGATGAGGAACTTGTTGGGAGCTGGAGCAAAGGTGACTCTTGTTATGTTTTAGCAAAGAGACTGGTAGAATTTTGCCCCTGCCCTAGAGATTTGTGGAACTTTGAACTTGAGAGAGATGATTTAGGGCATCTGGCAGAAGAAATTTCTAAGCAGCAAAGCATTCAAAAGGTGACTTAGGTGCTGTTAAAAGCATTCCATTTTAAAAGGGAAACGGAGCACAAAAGTTCAAAAAATTTGCAACCTGGATACAAAATTAATGTGCAAAAATCACAAGCATTCTTATACACCAGTAACAGACAGAGAGCCAAATCATGAATGAACTTCCATTTACAATTGCTTCAAAGACAATGAAATACCTAGAAATCCAACTTACAAGGGATGTAAAGGACCTCTTCAAGGAGAACTACAAACCACTGCTCAGTGAAATAAAAGAGGACACAAACAAA
>NW_012116944.1:550741-554492 GCF_000951035.1 Colobus angolensis palliatus
TGATGGGTGCAGCACACCAACATGGCACAAGTATTCATATGTAACAAACCTGCATGTTGTGCACATGTACCCTAGAAGTTAAAGTATAATAATAAAAAAAAAGAAAAAAAAAAACTTTGCAACCTGATGATGCAGTAGGAATGAAAAACCCATTTTTTGAGGAGAAATTCAATTCAGCTGCAGAAATTTGCATAAGTAGCAAGAAGCCTGATGTTAATCACCAAGACCATGGGGAAAATGTCTCCAGACCTTGTCAGAGACCTTCACGGCAGCCCCTCCCATCACAGGCTCAGAGGCAGGAGGCCCAGGAGGAAAAAGTGGTTTTGTGGGCCAGGCTCAGGGTCCCCGTGCTGTTTGCAGCCTAGGGATTTGGTGCACTGTCCCAGACGCTCCAGCTATGGCTGAAAGGGGCCAATGTACAGCTCAGACTGTGGCTTCAGAGGTTGGAAGCCCCAAGCTTTGGCAGCTTCCAAGTGCTGTTGAGCCTTTGGGTACACAGATATCAAGAATTGAAGTTTGGGAACCTCTGCCTGGATTTCAGAAAATGTATGGAAACACCTGGATGCCCAGGCAAAAGTTTGCAGCAGGGGCAGAGCCCTCATGGAGAACCTCTGCTAGGGCAGTCCAGAAGGGAAATGCGGGGTTGGAGCCCCCACACAGAGTCCCTCCTGGGGCACTGCCCAGTGGAGATCTGAGAAGAGGGCCACCGTCCTGTAGACTCCAGAGTGGTAGATCCACTGGCAGCTTGCACTCTGAGCCTGGAAAATCCACAGACACTCAATGCCAGCCCATGAAAGCAGCCAGGAGGGAGGCTGTACCCTGCAAAGCCACAGGGGAGGAACTGCCCAAGACCATGGGGACCCACTTTTTGCATCAGCATGACCTGGACATGAGACCTGGAGTCAAGGGAGATCATTTTGGAGCTTTAAAATTTGACTGCTCCAGTGGATTTCCAACTTGCATGTGCCCTGTAACCCCTTTGTTTTGGCCAATTTCTCCCATTTGGAATGACTGTATTTACCCAATATCTGTACCCCCATTGTATCTTGGAAGTGACTAGCTTGCATTTGATTTTACAGGCTCATATGTGGAAGGGACTTGCCTTGTCTCAGATGAGACTTTGGACTGTGGACTTTTGGGTTAATGCTGAAATTAGTTAAGACTTTGGGGGACTGTTGAGAAGGGATGATTGGTTTTGAAATGTTAGGACATGAGATTTGGAGGGTCCAGGGGTAGAATGATATGGTTTGGCTGTGTCCCCACCCAAATCCCAACTGGAATTATATCTCCCAGAATTCCCTTGTGTTGTGGGAGGGACCCATGGGGGCCAGTCTTTCCCATGTTATTCTCATGATAGTGAATAAGTCTCATGAGATCTGATGGGTTTATCAGGGGTTTCCACTTTTGCTTCTTCCTCATTCTCTCTTGCCACTACCATGTAAGAAGTGACTTTTGTCTCCCGCCATGATTCTGAGGCCTCCCCAGCCATGGAGAACCTCTTTTTGTTCCCAGTTCCAATTAAATCTCTTTTTGTTCCCAGGGTATGTCTGTATCAGCATCATGAAAACAAACTAATATGGCTGGAAAAGAGCAGACCTCCAAGCAGCAGATGATGCAGGTTTAAGATAGACTCTTCTTTAAATTATGGTAACTCCTACATTGTCTTTAATGTTACTGGGTTTTTTTTTCCTACTTTTTATTAATGCATAAGATGCATTGAACCTGTTTCTTATCTCTATAATAAAAATGTGTATATTTTAGAGGTTCGTAAATGAAGTATTTGCAGAGACAATGACATGATATCTTGGGTTTGCCTTAAAATAATTTGTAGAGGATGGAGAAGTGGGTGTGGGTATAGAGGAAGCAAGATGGGTAGTATGCCAATGGCCTAATCTAGGTGATGGCTACCAGAGCATTCATTATACTTTCTTTACTTTAGTATGTGTTTAAGATTTTCATAGTAAAATTTTCAGAAATTGAGAGATTGGGAATCAGCAGAGTTTTTGGTTTTTCTTTTCTTTTCTTTTTTTTTTGAGACAGACTCTCGCTCTCTGTCGCCCAGGCTGAAGTGTGGTGGCACGATCTCAGCTCACTGCAAGCTCCACCTCCCAGGTATGTTCACGCCATTCTCCTGCCTCAGCCTCCCGAGTAGCTGGGACTACAGGTGCCCACCACCATGCCCGGCTATTTTTTTTTTTGTTAGTAGAGATGGAGTTTCACCATGTTAGCCAGGATGGTCTCCATCTCCTGACTTCGTGATCCGCCCGCCTCGGCCTCCCAAAGGGCTGAGATTATAGGCATGAGCCACCGTGCCTGGCTCAACAGAGTTTTTTGAAACTTTTAAGTTCAAGGGTAACATGTGCAGATTTGTTATATAGGTAAACTCATGTCATAAGGGTTTGTTAGACACATTATTTCATGGCCCAGGTATTAAGCCTAGTAAACATTAGTTATTTTTTCTGATCCTCTCCCTCCGCCAACCCTCTACCCTCTGCTAGGCCCCAGTGTCTATTGTTCCCCTCTATGAGTCCATGTGTTCTCATCACTTAGCTCCCACTTATCAGTGAGAACACGTGGTATTTAATTTTCTGTTCCTGCATTAGTTCACTGAGGATAATGGCCTCCAGTTCTATCCATGTTCCTGCAAAGGACATTATCTCGTTCTTTTTTATGGCTGCATAGTAGTCCATGGTATATATGTAGCACATTTTCTTTATCTAGTCTATCATTGATGGGCATTTAGGTTGGGAATCAATAGATTCTTAAAGATGGAAAGGAAGAAGGGAGTGTTGGAAAAGACAGTACTAGAGATACTACCATACAAAGTATGGTTTTTGCCAACAGGCAATGCTATTTATTGTTAATAATAAATGCTCTCATTTATTATTCCAAAATGAGAAACATAGAAAGGAATTGAAGGAATTGTTCAGAACTGAGTTTAAGTTTGTGGGCTCTGGGCAACTGGTTTGGAGTGATTGACATGCTGGTTAATTTGAAACCAAGAAAATGTTCTCTCTTTTATTCCTTTTATTCCTTTTCATAGACATACTTTTCCATGGATAACAAGGCTGGCATGGTAAGGAGTTTCCTTTTGCTTTGGAAAGACCACTGCCTGCAGTTGTCCTGTGGGGTTCTAACTTTTTAGTTGGGGTGTGATGTTGCTGTCATTATGTTTTGAGTTGACCTCATGGCACTCTGGGACCAGAAGAAGGTTGGGGTGAATTCACATAGCTTGTGCGTCCTGATGAAGTTACATCAGTACTGAGGTTTCTGAAGAAATAATCTACATTTAACCAAATATCAGAGTGAGAGATCTATGAGTGTGGAGCACCTGAAGAACTAGATTAGGAAGAGGAAGTCCATTAGGTTTTATTTTACTGCAGTTTTTTGTTTTTTTCTTTGTGTGTGTGTGTGTGTGTGTGTGTGAAAATATAAGATTCAGTTTTTTTTGTTTTTTTTTTTTTGAGGCAGAGTCTCACTCTGTCACCCAGGCTGGAGAGCAGTGGTGTGATCTCAGCTCACTGCAAGCTCCGCCTCCCAGGTTCATGCCATTCTCCTCCCTCAACCTCCTGAGTAACTGGGACTACAGGCACCCACCACCACACCCAACTAATTTTTTGTATTTTTAGTAGAGACGGGGTTTCACTGTGTTAGCCGGGATGGTCTTGATCACCTGACCTCATGATCCGCCCGCCTCGGTCTCCCAAAGTGCAGGGATTACAGGCGTGAGCCACTGCACCTGGCTTTTTTT
>NW_012116944.1:554542-572617 GCF_000951035.1 Colobus angolensis palliatus
TTTTTTTTTTTGAGACAGAGTCTTTCTCTGTCGCCCAGGCTACAGTGCAGAGATGCCATCTCAGCTCATTGCTATCTCCACTTCCCAGGTCCAAGCAATTCTCCTGCCTCAACCTCCTGAGTAGCTGGGACTACAGGCGCATACCACCATGCCTGGCTGATTTTTGTACTTTTAGTAGAAATGGGATTTCACCACGTTGGCCAGGCTGGTCTCAAACTCCTGACCTCAGGTAATCCACCCACCTCAGTCTCCCAAAGTGCTGGGATTACAGGCATGAGCTACCATGCCCAGCTTTGGGTGCTTTTAAAAATGCTGACCTTTCTCTGTTCTGGACATTTGTGATTCACTGCAGAAGGCATTCAGGTTATGCAATGTATAACCCCAGGTTGAGTTGTATGGCTGCACATAAATCAAGGTATATATATAGAATAAGCAGTCAGTCCTCTGATGGTGAGGGTCTGAGGTATGTTAATGTCCTGCTTGACCAATTTCAGACATTTGTAGTAGCTTCTGACTTCCTTGTCTCACTAGCCCTAGGTCAGTACTTAAGAATAGTAATGTAAACATTTTTGTAAATGGCTACATGGATGTGAGCAGCACATTTCTGATGCTCTGGGCTCCTCTCCTCCTCTAAGGGGGTCATCACACCTTTAGTCTTGGCTGTAAAAGAAAATGGTTTAATAGAACTCAAAGTAGAGAAATGTAGAGTGAAGGAAGCCTCCAATCTTCTCTACTCTTCTCCTAACTGTCTACAAGGGCTGAGTTTGTTGATCTGATTGGATTAGAGTCTATGTTAGAGCCAGGGAACCAGCAAAGGTTTAATCAGACTCTCCTGGCACCCAGATTTCCAGCCATGTTCTTAAATCTGATGAACCCTGCTTTTCTGTTCTATTTGCCATTCTGAAAACAGGTACTTGATTTCCTTGTTCCTAAAGAAATGGAGATTAGTTTGACTCAGCTATCTAAGGTGATTTACTGAAATGGGAGTTGTAACAGCTTGGATAGAAAAAGGAGTTATTTTTTTCTGTTAAAGCAATTAAAAACCAAGTACTATTTTTTGTTTTGTTTTGTTTTGTTTTGTTTTTGAGACAGAGTCTCGCTCTGTCATCCAGGCTGGAGTGCAGTGACGCGATCTTGGCTCTCTGCAACCTCTGCCTCCTGGGTTCAAGTGATTCTCCTGCCTCAGCCTCCCCAGCAGCTGGGATTACAGGTGTGTGCCACCACACTCGGCTAATTTTTTATATATTTTAGTGGCGACGGGTTTTCACCATGTTAGCCAGGATGGTCTCGGTCTCCTGACATCGTGATCCCCTTGCCTCGGCCTCCCAAAGTGCTGGGATTAGAAGGCGTGAGCCACTGCACCTGGCCTAAAACCAAGTAGTGTTTTATGTTACTTTCTGTGAGCTTTAGGAAGACAAGTTGCTTTAAACTGGTATTAAAATCCTCAATTGTTAAATTTATTTAATCGCCATTCAGACAAAGTGAAGGTTCTTTATGTTATTAGCATTCCTTATGCTATGAGAGTTCCTTCAAAGGCTAGGGAGAGATTACTCACATTCTGAATTCTAAGCCAGGTTTGACCTGAAGTGTCTATAAGCCCAAACCCTGAAATGAATTTTTGTTTTTGTATAATAAATGAGTTATCTATAATAGTCATCCCCAACCTTTTTGGCACCAGGGACTGGTTTCATGGAAGACTGTTTTTCCATGTGGGCAAAGGGTGGGGATGGGGAGATGGTTTTGAGCTGAAACTATTCCACCTCAGATCATCAGGTATTAGATTCTCATAAGGAGCATGCAACCTAGATCCCTCACATGCGCGGCTCACAATAGGGTTTGTGCTCCTATGAGAATCTAATGCTGCTGTTGATCTGATAGGAGGCGGAGCTCAGGCAGTAATGCTCACTCCCCACCCCTCACCTCCTGCTGTGTGGCCTGGTTCCTAACAGGCCACGGACGGGACTGGTACTGGTCTGCAGCCCCGGGTTGGGGACCTCTGATTTGTAAGGCTGGATCAGCCCATCATTGACTCTGAAGGAGAGCCAGCCCATAAAGAGGGGTTGCACTCATCCACTTTGATCTCTCCAGGTTAATAAATTACTGAGAATTTTATTGCTCCAGGATTTACTCTCTTGTCAAATCTAGCTACAAAGAGACCAAACAGCTCAGTTGATACTAGGTGTGGCTCCTTTCTTTTTTAAAAAAAATTTAGCGTAGAAATATATGCTTTTGTTGTAGCTATTCTGTATATTTTAAGACATGGGACCAAGGTATCTGAATTCTGATAGTAGCTCTGACACCCGTATCCTTAGATAAATTGCATAGCCAGTCTGAGTGGTTTTTCTCTTTTTTCTCATAGACTTGTATGAGGATGAATGTGTTATTCTGTGTGAAGCTCTTAGAATGGGGACTAGAGCAAGTTAAGCCCTCAATATATGAGAATTGTTATTAAATATTCCTGTATTCAATGGTTTCAACACACTAAGATTGTCACAATATTAAATTCTGATGATAGAAGTCAACGTAGCTTGTCATAGCTCTGTTTTTCTATTTCAATGCTCATTGTCTGAAAGTGCAATTTAAAAAGACCATTGCATTCTTCAAAACTGACTTAGTTTTCTTGGCAGTAGTGGGGTGTAAATGCTGCAGCTAAAATATGGAATATTATCTTTCAGAATTTTTCTGAGTTGTATATACTCTCCTTTGGAGCACTGTGTGGTTTATCAAGAATTACTCCTGTGCTTCATTCTTATCAAGTTCCTGCTTTGACCATGTGATGATATGCTATCAGTCCCCAGAACTGAGCAGAACTCTCCACCTCAGAGGTACTCACCTGGATTGGCCACACCACTTCCTCCCATTTGCCCAAAATTTCAACTAGGCCAAAATTGAATCAGACAGGACAGAGACATTGGCAATACCTTCAGATTACTGTTTTCTGTCACTTCCCCCCCCCACTACACCCCACGATCCCAAAGACATTCTCATCTCTTTAAAAACTATTAGGCTAATTAAGGACAGGAAGTTAGTTTCCTGACAAATATTACTGCTGAAGCATAGTCCTTTAGTTACATATTTCCAGTTGCCTCACTTTAGATAAATCTTTCTGAAATAAGCCCGTCTCCCTTCCTACAACAACGTTCCCTCACGTGGGATCCTGGTCATTCTGCTAAGAAAAACAAAAAGATTCTTGCTGTCTCTAACATGGCCAAAGGATGTGCAGAGCCTGGAGTGTGAGTGTGATGAATGCTTCCTTCTGCTGCTCTGATGAATGTGACGGGGTGTTGGGCTCATGAGGAGAGGATCTGTGGGTTCTTGAATTTTGTTGTGTGAAGATTCATGTATTTTTCTTGCTAGGTGCAAGGACCCCTTCATTCAATTCACATTTACCAGGCCAGGTTCTACTTAACAGCAAAAACCAAAATTCACTTCTTAAAATTTGGGGGAAAATACTGGAAAAACTGCCTTAATCCATAATTCCACGGATTTTTTTTTTTATTTTTGATGTTCAATGGCAGTTTTTAATTACATTTTTTGAAATTTAAGAAATAAAGTGAGAGGTCTGTCTCCAGCAACAAAAATGAGTGTTAGAGGCTAAGTATTGAAGTTTGTGTAATGCATATTACCTCAAAACTAAGGGAATAAAAAGAACTTATTACCATTCTCGGATTGCAGTGGGGTGAGTTGGAAAGTGCATGAACTGGGTATTGAGAGGCAGAGTTTCAAGTATCCTTTGGCCATCTGCCTGCTGTGGTCCTGGATCAATTCCTCCATACCTCTTGTGAAGTGTTTTGCTCTGTGCCTGACACATAGGAGATGCTCACAAACTTCTTGTTTTTCTGTATCTTATCCACCTAAATTAAGGGAGGAGACCACCCCTCATATTGTCTTATGCCCAATTTCTGCCTCCAAAGAAGAAGTAAAAACTAAAAGGCAGAAATGAAATCCACAGGCAGACAGCCTGGTGCTGTGCCCTGGGCCTGGTAGTTAAAGATCGCCCCCTGACCTAACTGGTTATGTTATCTATAGATTCCAGACATTGTGTGGAAAAGCATTGGAAAAATCCCTGTCCTGTTCTGTTTTGTTCTGATTACTGGTGCATGCAGCCCCCAGTCATGTACCCTCTGTTTGCTCAATCGATCACAATCCTCTCACGTGGACCCCCTTAGAGTTGTCAGCCTTTAAAAGAGACAGGAACCGCTCACTCGGGGAGCTCGCCTCTTTAGACAGGAGTCTTGCCGATGCTCCCAGCTGAATAAACCCCTTCCTTCTTTAACTCCCTGTCTGAGGTGTTTTGCCTGTGGCTTGTCATGTGATATTTCTTGGTTCCCTGACCGGGAAGCAAGATGACTGGCAGATGGTCAAGGCAGCTCCTTAGGCAGCTTAAGCCAGCCCTGTGGAACATCCCTGCAGGGGACTCCAACCAGCCGGAGCGATGCGGATCCTGAGAGCGCTCCTGGGTAGGCATTTGCCCCAGTGGAACACCTCGCCAGAGCAGTGTGTGACAGGCCCCCATGGAGGATCAATGCAGTGGCTGAACACTGGGAAGGAACTGGTACTTGGAGTCCAGATGTCTGAAACTTGGTAAGACTAGTCTTGGGAACTTGCCCACTTGATTTGAGTGGAAGTGTGGCCTGATCATCACCCATGGCGTGCCTTTATCGGCACTTTGGTTTGGTTTTGGTTTTGGTTTTGACTTGGTTTGAATTGCTTGACAGGACCAGTCTTGGAAACTTGCCCACTCCATTGGAGTAGGAGCATGGCCTGATCACCCACAGCGTGCCTTTATTGGCACTTTGGTTTTGATTTTGACTTGGTTTGAATTGCTTGACAGTACTGGTCTTACTTGCCTACTCCATTTGAGTGGAAGCATGGCCTGATCACACACGGTGTGCTTGTACTAGCACTTTGGTTTTTGTTTTTGACTTGACTTGGATTGCTTGATACTTTGGTTTTGGTTTTGACCTGACTTGGATTTCTGGATACTCTGATTTTGGTTTGATGTAAACTGCAAAAGTGCATGTGTGCCTTTTTTACCCATTCTTTGTTTTGTGGTGTGCATGTGGTGTGAGCGTGGTGTTTTGTCTCAAAGAAGCATGGGTCAGGCACAACTAAGCCCACCCTATTAGGAACTATGTTGAAAAATTTCAAGAAAGGACTTAAGGGAGACTATGGAGTATATGACACCAGGAAAACTTAAAACTTCGTGTAAAATAGACTGGCCAGCATTAGAGGTGGGTTGGCCATCAGAAGGAAGCCTGGACAGGTCCCTTGTTTCAAAGGTATGGCACAAAGTAACCTGTAAAGCCAGGGCACACAGAACAGTTCCCATACATAGATACTTGGTTACAGCTGGTTTTAGATCTCTCCACAGTGGTTGAGAGAACTGCAGCATAAGTGGGACAGAGAGAGAGAGAGAGAGACAGAGAAGAGATAGAGGAAGAGACAGAGGCAAAAGGAAAATCAAAGAAAGAGAGACAAGGAGATATATACAAGTAGTTAAGAGAAAAAAAAAAGTGTACTCTATTTCTTTAAAAGCCAAGGTGAATTTAAAACCTGTAATTGATAATTGAAGGTATTCTCCATAACCCTATAACGCTCCAATATCACTTTGTTGTCAGTGTAAACAAGGGCGTATTCTGAAAGCACTGAGGCCTTCCTATCAAAAATCCTTAACCCAGTAACCCGCGGATGGCCCAAATGCATTCAAACTGTAGCAGCAGCTGCTTTGCTAACAGAAAAAAAGTAAAACAAATAACTTTTAGAGGAAACCTCATTGTGAGCACACCTCACTAGTTCAGTTCAGAATTCTCCTAAATCAAAAAAGCAAAAAAGTAGCTTACTAACTCAAAAATATTAAAGTATGGGGCTATTCTGTTAGAAAAAAAAAAAAAGGAAAAAAGGGGGGGCCGAATTTATGTAAAAAGAGTATTACATAGTAAATTCTTGTCCTGAAATAAATTAACTGCTTGTTTAAAGAAAGAAATAATTGTCATAAGTCAGAAAATTAAAGCATGTTGAAAAATTGTCTATGAAAGTCATGAAAGAGAAAAATGTTATAAAAAAATGTATGCAAGAAATGTTGCATAATTCAAAAGTAACTAGGACACCTGGACGTAAAAAAAAAAAAAAAAAAAAAAAAAAAAACCAAAAAAAATAGTTTATGTGCAAGGTGTATAAGGGAAGTAAAATATACCTTTGGTCAAAGAATTATAAGGAGGCATAAGAATATAAATTGTTACCTACATTAAAAGGTTAAAAATATGTATATTTTGTTTTAAAGGTTTAGTCAAGTTTTAAAACGTTAATTGGAAAGAAAATTCTGTGTATAAACATTGGCTAAAGTTAAAGAGGTATCATCCAGTTTTTCTGTAAACTGGACATTAAAATAAAAGTAGAACAGGTTTTTCTTAAAGCACCAACCTGCTCTTTAGCAAAAATTATAAAAGGTTGAAAAGAGCCTATAAAATCTTACCTTATGGTCAAACATTAAAAATTGGATAAATACATCTACAAGGTTTTTATTAAAATTAGGTTTAACATTAATAACATACTAATATAAAGGTAAAATTTAGCTTATCTGGTATAAAAATCATACAAAAAGCATTGTTAAATGTAAAATGGTATTTGGCTTTCTTTGGTTTAAAAGCTAATAAAAATAGGTGCTAAAGGAAATTTCTCAGTAAAAAAGCACTAAGGGCTATAAAGTCCACTGCCAAGGTCCCCATATTTAAAACAAAAGGTCAGTTTCTTAAAAATTATATACTTGGTTTATCTTCCACTTTCCTTTCCCTCAAAAACTAAAAGTCTTTTAGCACGTGTACCACCCCTAGAATTTCTGGTAAACCAGCACCAGCCTGAAGATCACATTCTCATCAAAGGATGGAAAGAAGAAAAACTCGAGCCAGCCTGGGAAGGACCCTACCTTGTGCTGCTAACCATCAAGACTGCTGTTCATACAGCAAAAAAGGATGGACTCATCACACCCGAGTCAAGAAAGTGCCGCCCCCTCCAGGGTCGTGGGCCATAGTCCCAGGGGAAAACCCTACCAAACTAAAGCTAAGAAAAATTTAACTCTTTTCATCTATTCTATTACTCTTTCTTCTTTCCTCGTTCTATTGCTAACCATCTAGTTATTAACATAACCAAGTCAATTTCACCTCAAACTATCGCATTTAATGCTTGCCTTGTTATACCCTGTGGAGACTTGCCAAGTCAAAGACAGCTTTCTACTTCAGAAAACTACTTCTGTCCCTCCTGACTCTCCTCAGACTGGGCATTAGTAAACTAGGATCATTTAATCCAGGGAGATTTTGATAAAGACCCCAGTGCCAACCAGGAGTCTTGCCACCCAACATAGAGCTTTTATGCCATAGTTGGTCCAACATTCTGTGGACCACTAAAGAGCAAGGATGGACTGCCCCAACCAGTTTTTGTAATTTTCTGAAATCATACATCCACTTTACTAGAGGACCATAGAAGTTAAAGACTTAAAACAAACCTTAGCAATAAAGACAGGATACCAAGATGCAAATGCCTGCTTAAAATGGATCAAATATTCCATCTGCACGTTAAACAAAAGCAATTATTATGCTTGTGCACATGGCAGGCCAGAGGCCCAAACTGTCCCCCTTCCACTAAGGTGGTCTTCCAGTTGACCTGGTGTGGGCTGCATGGTAGCTCTTTTCCAGGATTCTACAGCCTGGAGTAATAAGTCATGCCAAGCTCTCTCTGCTATATCCCAAAGTCCGGCACCCTCCGGGTCAGCCCCCAAGGGCCATCTAGCTTCTATCTCCCAACATTAAGTTCACTTTGTGTCTCTCACAACAGGAAGGAAACTTAGCATTCCTTGGAGACCTGAAGGGATGTGATGAGCTTAAGAATTTTCAAGAGCTTATCAATCAGTCAGCCCTTGTTCATCCCTGAGCAAATGTGTGGTGGTATTGTGGAGGACCTTTACTGGGCACTCTGCTGACTAACTAGAGTGACACTTGTGCTTTAGTCCATTTGCCTATCTCTTTCACCCTGGCATTTCATCAACCAGAGGGAGAAAAAATAAGACATCATAAAGCGAGAGAAGCCCCTTATGGGTCTTTCAACTCCTCATGTCTATTTAGACGCAATTGGAGTCCCACAAGGAATACCAGATCAATTTAAAGCTTGAAATCAAATAGCTGCAGGATTTAAGTCAGTATTTCAGTGAGTGACAGCTAATAAAAATGTAGATTAGTTAAACTACATCTATGACAACCAACAGCAACAAGCTTCTCATGAGTTAAAAGAAAAACTCATGTCAACCCCAGCCCTGGGGCTACCTGACCTGACAAAACTCTTTACACCCTATGTATCAGAAAAAGAAGAAATGGTAGTTGGAGTTTTAACCCAGACTGTGGGGCCCTGGCCAAGACCAGTGACCTATCTCTGAAAACAACTAGACAGGGTTTCCAAAGGCTGACCCCCATGTCTAAGGGTCCTAGCAGCAATGGCCCTGTTAGCATAAGAAGCAGATAAGCTAACTCTTGGGCAAAACCTAAAGTGCCCCCATGCTGTGGTGACTTTAATAAATAACAAAGGACATCATTAGCTAATAAATACTAAACTGACTAGATACCAAAGCTTGCTCTGTGAAAATCCCCGCATAACCATTGAAGTTTACAACATCCTAAACCCTGCCACCTTGCTCCTGGTATCAGAGAGCCCAGTTGAACATAACTGTGTAGAGGTTTTGGACTCAGTTTATTCTAGTGGGCCCAACCTCCAAGACCATCCTTAGACTGGGACTTACATCCCAGTCTAGACCTTAGACTACATCAGTAGACTGGGAGCTGTACATGGATGGGAGCAGCTTCGCCAACCCCTGCAAAGTGACTCTGAAGAAGACGACAAGCCCTGCTCCAGTCACACCCGGAAGTGGACTGGTCCACACATGGCCAAAACATGAGGAACTTCATCATGGGACTCATTTTCCTTAAAATTTGGACTTGTACAGTAAGGACTTCAACTGACCTTCCTCAGACTGAGGACTGTTCCCAGTATATACATCAAGTCACTGAGGTGGGACAAAAGGTTGCTCCGGTCCTATTATTTTATAGTTATTATAAGTGTACTGGAACTCTAAAAAGAACTTGTTTGTATAATGTTATTCTACACAAGATATGTAGCCCAGGAAATGACCAAACTGATGTTTGTTGTGACTCATCTGAGCCTCCCATGACCACAGTTTTTAAAATAATATTAAGGACTGAGGACTGGTGGGGGCTCATAAATGATATGAGTAAAGTGTTAGCCAAAACAGAAAAAAAAAAAAGGTGACCAAACAAGTCACCTTAAAATCTGATGCCTGTGCTGTCAATAATAATAAGTTAAAAATAGGATGTGGTTCTCTTAATTAGGAAAGAGGCTATATGGCAGAAAATAAGTACATTTTTCATGGAATAGGACTGTGTGAAAATAAATGTAGACCCTGGTCTTGTGTCATGTAGGCTACTTGAATAAAAAATGAAAAAAATCCTGTCCACCTTCAGCACGGGAAAAGTGGCCCTTCCTGTGCTAGTGGTTAGTGTAACCCCTTAGAACTAGTAATAAAAAAAACCCTTAATCCTCGCTACAAAGAAGGAAAATGTGTAACCCTAGAAATTGATGGAGTTGGACTGGATCTTCAATTAAATATCATGGTTTGAGAAAAAGTTTATAAACGCTCTCCAGTATTTCAAACCTTCTATGATAAGCTAAATGTGCCAGTACCAGAAATTCCAGGAAAAACAAGACATTTGTTTTTGCAATTAGCCGAGCATGTAGTCCAGTCTCTCAGTGTCACTTCGTGTTGTGTATGTAGAGGAACTGTAATAGGAGATCAATGACCATAGAAAGCCTGAGAATTAGTACCTACAGACCCAGTTCCTGATGAATTCCTGGCCCAAAAGAATCACCCTGATCACTTCTAAGTCCCAAAAGCCACAATCATTAGACAACACTGTATAGCAAGAGTGGGGAAGGACTTCACCCTTCCTGTAGGAAGACTCAGCTGCCTTGGGCAAAAGCTGTTTAATAGTACTACAAAACAGTTACATGGTGGAATTCAAACCACACAGAGAAAAATCCACTCAGTAAATTTCCAAAGTTGCAGACCCTTTAGGCCCACCCAGAATCCCACCAGGACTAGATAGCCCCCACTGGGCTATACTGGATATGTGGACATAGAGTCTATGCTAAGCTGCCTGACCAGTGGACAGGTAGTTGTGTTATTGGCATTATTAAACTATCTTTCTTCCTACTGCCCATAAAAACAGGCAAACTCCTGGGTTTCCCTGTCTATGCTTCCCATGAAAAGCAAAGCATAGCCATAGATAATTAAAAAGATGATAAAAGGCCTCCTGAAAAAATTACATACAATACTATGGGACTGCCACTTGGGCACAAGATGGCTCGTGGGGATACTGGACCCCCATTTACATGCTCAACTGAATCATGCGGTTGCAAGCTGTCTTGGAGATCATCACTAATAAAACTGGTAAAACCTTGACTGTTCTGGCCTGGCAAGAAACTCAGATGAGAAATGCTATCTATCAGAGTAGATTGACTCTCAACTACTTGCTAGCAGCTGATCCGCCTACCTCGGCCTCCCAAAGTGCTGAGATTGCAGGCGTGAGCCACTGCACCAGGCCCACAAATCTTTCTAAACTAAAACTGACTGCATCTTCCATCTGCATAAAAATAGCAAGAACTTTCATAATTCTTACTCTGTATACTTCTAAATGTTTCACACATGTTAACTCACTTAATCCCTGCAACAACAGTATGTGAGGATTGCTATTATAATCTCCATTTTACAGATGAGAACTGAGGCATAGAGAGGTTAAATAACTTGCTTGGAGTTAAACTGCTGGTAAGTGATGAAGCAGGATATTCATAATTTGATATATCCCTGCTTACTCTGACAGTCTTGTCTGTGGCCACTTGTGCCTTATTCTCTATCCTCCTGATTTGTATTAGGTATTAGATGGAGAATCGAAACCAAGATCTAGAGGTGGTCCTCAGGATTCTATAATCATTTAGGGAAAAGAAGCAAAAAGAAAAATCCCTGGAGTAGAAGAGTATGAGTAGTCCAGGAAGCACAAGAACAGGGCACTTGGGAAGACGTAATGCTGGAGTGTGGGGAAAACCTTCCTAGAAGGGGTGATGTTGAAACTGGAACTCATGGATGGAAAGGAATTGACACGGGAGAACCGGGGAAAGGAAAGGGTTTTAGACAGAAGGAACAGTGCTTGTAGGCTCAGAGCCAAGACCGCTTGTGGTAGGACTGGGGAAATTGCTGAGTGTGTTTATCCATTTCCTTTTCTCTCCTACTTGACGGAGCTCCTAGGATGTCACATCTGCTGCAGTGGGCTCAAGGAGGTCTCAGTGGAGTTAGACTGGAACCCAAACACTGGAATCTCTCAGCTTCTGCCTTGCCATCTGGTGAATGTTCAGGCAGTGTGAAGAGGCTGCTAAAGTCCTTTGGATTTCCGGAGATTCCATGACCTGCATAAATAAAAGAAGGCAATTTGGGAGGCTGAGGCAGGAGGATCGCTTGAGCCCAGGAGTTCGAGACCCAGCCCAGGCAACGTAGTGAAACCTCATCTCTACAAAAAATAAAAAAATTAGCCAGGCATGGTGGTGTGCATCTGCAGTCCCAGCCACTCAGGAGGCTGAGATGGGAGGATTGCTTGAGCCTGGGTGGTTGAGGCTGCAGTGAGCCATGACCATGCCACTGCACTCCAGCCTGGGGACAGAGCAAGACCCTGCCTCAAAAAAAATTTTAAAAAAGGCGTTGAGGGGAAGGCAAGCAGGAGTGCATCAGTCTGACAGTCCTGGGAACCTGGAGATAATACTGAAGGCCTTGATTTTCACCTATTTGTGAAACAAGAGGGTGATGGGGGAGAACGTAGCTGAGGCAAACCCAGACACTGCATACAGGAAGTGGAAATCCTCTCACCACCAGTCCTGGGACTGAGTATGAAGTCTGAAAGGGATTTGTAAATGCAGGATCCCTGTAAAGACTCAAGAGACTGAATATACAAACAGACAGTGACCACACTATAAATAAAAGTAGAACTCAAACTGAGAACCTGCTCCGAACCTGCTGCAAGCAGCCCGTGAAGCCAACCTACTGGCAATAGTAACCAATCCTGGAAGTCAACTAATGTAGGAAGCCAAATAATAACCCCTGTAGTAATTGGCCCAAAACAGCCATGACTTGATTAATAACTGACAGCTTTCCTAATTTTTGCATTGACTTCCATTTTAGGACCAACAAGATAAAGCAAATATGCAACCCTAAGCCACTACGTAGGATGTTGCTTAGCTGCCCACAGCTTCCCCATGCCAATAGCCTGAAGTCTTTTTATTCCCCCCCCACTATAAAGCATTCCCATTCCTTACCTGCCTTTGTGTCTCTGCCAGATGCAAATGATGATGGCTGACTCCCTTGCTAGAGCAGATTCTGAATAAATAGTCTTTGTTTTTTGTTTGTTCTCATTTGGGTGGTCTTTGTTTATTTCCACAGGCTGAAAAACATTCCCTGAAGCTCTGGATATTCCATTTACTTTCTTTCATTCTTGGATCCATTTCCTTTTCTTAGAACATTGGAGAATGTTTTTTCACCATCCACAAACATTTAGCAAGGCTTGGCATGTTTGTGCTGCAAAGAACACTTTTTACAAGATCAGAGAGCACACCTAGATTCCCAGCGCTGCCACAGGTGCTGTGACAGCCAGCAAGTCCTTTAGCCTTCTTATATCTCCAACTTCTTTTAAAATGGGACTAAAGAAATTATTTTCTGGCTGGGCACAGTGGCTCATGCCTGCAATCCCAGCACTTTGGGAGGCTGAGGCAGGTGGATCACCTGAGGTCAGGAGTTCGAGACCAGCCTGGCCAACATGGTGAAACCCTGTCTCTACTAAAAATAAAAAAATTAGCTGAGTATGGTGGCACACACCTGTAGCCCAGCTACTCGGGAGGCTGAGGCAGGAGAATTGCTTGAACCCAAGAGGCAGAGGTTGCAGTGAGCTGAGATTGTGCCACTGCACTCCAGCCTGGGTGACACAGTGAGACTCCATCTCAAGAAAAAAAAAAAAAAAGTTCTGCTTACCTGCTGGAACCAGACCCCATGGTCCTCCAGGTTCACATCTAGTGTAGTGCACCTCTTAGCACTTTCTCACCGATCCCAGTCAAATGAAAACATTCGGACCTAGAAACACAGAGATTTTATTTGAAAAGACTGTTGCAGTAGGAGGAGGGGACTATTTTAAGAGGACAACACACAGACCACAAGATCTGCAAGAATCTCAAGAGAGACCTTGGATATGTGCTTATGAAGGGCAGCTGCTCCATATTCCAATGCTGGCTCAGGTTGAAGGTCAAAGTTCAGGAGCTTGTGGGGAGGGAAGAAGCCTAGCTAGAGTTTGGTCAAGTCTTATTAGTGGGTATTTTGTCCACCTTGGTGAGTGGGGACAAACAATTTGGGTAATCATTTATGAGACAAAATTTGGAGGGTTTGTGTCTGGCCTTGTCTTAAGTAAACAAGGGGGCATTCACGAGTCTTATCTAAGTCACGTGGAGAAGAGTAGTTCTTTGCAATAAGCTATTTGGAAGGACAAAGGGGAGAAGGATTTCCTAGGTGCCATCTTCTAGGAGCACAGGGCTCAGGCAGAGTTCAGCATTGTCATCCATTTATGGATGAATGCATAAACAAATGTGGTAGATGTGTTCAATGAAATATTATTCAGCCATAAAAAGGAAAGGAATTCGTACACATGCTACACCACGGATGAATCTTGAGGACATAATGCTAAGTGAAATATACCAGTCACAAAATGACAAATATATGATTCCGCTTATATGAGGTAGCTGAAGTAGCCACATTCATAGAAACAGATGTAGAATGGTGGTTGTTCAGCCTGGCGGGGAGAGTGGGGAGTTGTTTAATGAATACAGAGTTTCAGTTTTGCAAAATGAAAAGCTTTGTGGAGACTTTGCACAACAATGTACACAAAAATGTGCATGTATTTAACACTACTAAACTGTACACTTAAAAATGGTTTAGATAGGCCAAGCGTGGTGGCTCACACCTCTAATCCCAGCACTTTGAAAGACTGAGTCAGATGGATCACTTGAGGTCAGGAGTTCGAGATCAGCCTGGCCAACATGGTGAAATCCCATCTCTACTGAAAACACACACACACACACACAAATTAGCTGGTGTGGTGGCACTCTCTTATAATCCCAGCTACTCAGGAGGCTGAGGCAGAGTATTGCTTGAACCTGGGAGGTGGAGGTTGCGGTAAGCCAAGATTATGTCACTGCACTCCAGCCTGGGTACAGAGTGAGTCTCCATCTCAAAAAAAAAAAAAAAAAAGGTTTTGATAGTAAATTTAATGTTATGTGTCTTTTACTACAATTAATTTTTTTTAAAAAACTCAACATTATCATTATCCCCTTTGATTCAAGATTAATAAATATTATTTATTAATGAACAACTCAAAAGTAATGGTGAATCTCCTGAATGGGGGAGAAACAGGGTCTAAGAAATAATCCCCTGAAGAATCTTATTTGTGTTATTCCTGCAAAAGCAGCTGAAGCATCTGTTGAGAGGTGGTAGCAAAGATGAGTTGTTTTAGCATCATCTTGCTGATCATCTTCTAGGGGGGATGACTGAAATGAAAAAGAGAAATATTAATATAAAAGGTTATAATAAAGTCAGGAGCCAGGAGTCAGATCCTGAGGGTATCTGGTCCAGCAAATTCCAGGAGGTCAGTGGATGAAAAACTTTTGGTCATACAACACTGCTCATGAGTTTGCGGAAGCTAAGATGTCAATATTCTTGGCAATGTTGTCCACTGTCTTGATTCCCTCTCATATAAAGGCATTTGTGACCTGAACATTTTATCACATTTCCTTTGAGGCTCAAAGAGTGCCTTTTCCAGGCAGAAACTGGCCCCTGCATGGGCTGCCTCAGTAATGAGTATTTCAAGATACATATCAAGTCATCTGGGCTTTAAGGCACAGTGCTTCCTCAGGTGCTGAGGGAAGTGGCAGCTACAAGGCAACCTAGAGTTCCTGTAAAGATCTGGGTTTACAAATTTTATTCTAGATTGTCAGAATTCAGTTCTTCGTGACGCCAAGACAGAAGGGAGAGAAAAATTGGAAATATTAATTTGAAGGCTGTAGGCAGATATTAGAGAGAAAAACAAGAGTTTAAATTTGTTAAGGTTTGACAATGTGTGCAAAATGACAAGATCTGGTACAATTTACAGGCAGTAACAAAACTGGTTTTTCATATCTATCAGTTACCTGCAATTTACAAGAGGTTCAAACAGAAAGAGTTCAAAGACAATGAACAGGACCAGAATCTGATAACCCACCAGGTGTGCTATAGTTTTCCACTGAAACACAAAAATTTTCTCCACAGGCCGGGCGTGGTGGCTCATGCCTATAATCCCAGCATGTTGGGAGGCCGAGGTGGGCAGATCACCTGAGGTCGGGAGTTTTGAGACCAGTCTGACCCACATGGAGAAACCCCATCTCTACTAAAAATACAAAATTAGCCAGGCTTGCTGGTGCATGCCTATAATCCCAGCTACACGGGAAGGCTGAGGCAGGAGAATCACTTGAACCTGGGAGGCGGAGGTTGCAGTGAGCCGAGATCATGCCATTCATTGCACTCCAGCCTAGGCAACAAGAGCGAAACTCCATCTAAAAAGAAAAAAAAGAATGCTCTCCACAGATACTTTCCCTTTTGATCAAGATAATCTCAAAGGACCAGACACAGTGGCTCACATCTGTAATCCCAGCACTGTAGGAGGCCTAGGTAGGAGAATTGCCTGGGGCCAGGAATTCAAAACCAGCCTGAGGCTGGGCGCGGTGGCTCACGCCTGTAATCCCAGCACTTTGGGAGGCTGAGGCAGGCAGATCGCGAGGTCAGGAGATTGAGACCATCCTGGCTAACAAGGTGAAACTCCATCTCTACTAAAAATACAAAAAAATTAGCCAGGCTTGGTGGCAGATGCCTGTAGTCCCAGCTACTCCGGGGGCTGAGGCAGGAGAATGGGGTGAACCCAGGAGGTGGAGCTTCCAGTGAGCCAAGATCAGGCCACTACACTCCAGCGTCTCCAAAAACAAACAAACAAACAAAAAGCAAAACAAAGCAAACAAAAAAAAAAAAACCAGCCTGGGCAACATAACAAGACCCTGTTTCTCCAAAAAACAAAAACAAAAAATACAAAAATTAGCTGACCATAGAGGCATGCACCTGTAGTCCTAGCTACTTGGGAGACTGAGGCAGGAGGATTGCTTGAGCCCAAGTTCAAGGCTGCAGTGAGCTATGATTATACCACTGCACTCTAGTGCAGTGCCTGGGCCACAGAGCAAGACCCTATCTCTTTAAAAAATTAAATAAATATGTCAGGCTTCTGAGCCCAAGATAAGCCATCATATCCCCAGTAACCTGCACATATACATCCAGACGCCCTGAAGCAACTGAAGATCCACAGAAGTGAAAATAGCTTAACTGATGACATTCCACCATTGTGATTGGTTTCTACCCCATCCTAACTGATCAATGTTCTTTATAATCTCCCCCACCCTTAAGAAGTTTGTTTGTAATTCTCCCCACCCTTGAGAATGTACTTTGTGAGATCCACCCCCTGCCCCCAAAACATGGCTCTTAACTCCACCGCCTATCCCAAAACCTATAAGAACTCATGATAATCCCATCACCTCTGCTGACTTCTTTTTCGGACTTAGCCTGCCTGCACTCAGGTGAAATAAACAGCCATGTTGCTCACAGAAAGCCTGTTTGGTGATTTCTTCACACGGACGCGTGAAACATTTGGTGCCGAAGACCCGGGTCAGCGGGACTCCTTTGGGAGACCAGTCCACTGTCCTCATCCTTACTCCATGATAACATCCACCTACACCTCAGGTCCTCAGACCAACCAGCCCAAGGAACATCTCACTGATTTTAAATCGGGTAAGCAGCCTCTTTTTACTCTCTTATCCAACCTCTCTTACTATCCCTCAACCTCTTCTTTCAATCTTGGCCCCACCTTTCAGTCTCTCCCTTCTCTTAGTTTCAATTCCTTTCATTTTCTGGTAGAGACAAAGGAGACACGTTTTATCCGTGGACCCAAAACTCCTGCGCCGGTCATGGACTCAAGAAGGCAGCCTTCCCTTGGTGTTTAATCATTGCCAGGACACCTCTCTGATTATTCACCACGTTCCATTAATGTCTGATCTCCGTGGGGACGCCTGCCTTGATCATTCACCCATGTTCCCTTGGTGGCAAGTCAATTGCAGGGACACCTGCTTTGGTTGCTCACCCACGTTGCAGTCCAGGACTGCTCCCCACCCCCTTCTCCATATCTCTACCCTTCTCTTTAAACCTGCCTCCTTCGCTATGGGCAAACTTCCACACTCCATTCCTCCTTCTTCTCCCTTAGCCTGTGTTCTCAAGAATTTAAAACCTCTTCAACTCTCGCCTGACCTAAAATCTAAGCATCTTATTTTCTTCTGTAATACGGCTTGACCCCAGTACAAACTGGACAGTAGTTCCAAGTGGTCAGAGAATGTCACTTTTGATTTGCTTATCCTACAAGATCTAGACAATTTTTGTCGAAAAATGACCAAATGGTCTGAAGTGCCTGACGTCCAGGCATTCTTTTATAAC
Source organism: Colobus angolensis palliatus (assembly GCF_000951035.1). Lineage (NCBI taxonomy): Eukaryota > Metazoa > Chordata > Mammalia > Primates > Cercopithecidae > Colobus > Colobus angolensis. Next base: position 572,247 of record NW_012116944.1, read on the forward strand.
TTGGTCCCTCCCTAGTCTCTGCACCCAATGAGACTCGTCCCAAATCTTTCTTCTTTCTCTTCTGTCTGTTCCTTCAGTCTCCACCCCAAGCTCTGAGTCCTTTGAATCCTTCTTTTCTATGGACTCATCTGATTTCTTGCCTTCTCCCCAGGCTGCTTCTTGCCAGGCCGAGCCAGGTCCCAATTATTCCTCAGCCTCTGCTTCCCCCACCCTATAATCCTTCTATCAACTCCCCTCCCTCCTCGCACCGGGTCTGGCTTAGTTTCATTCTGCGACTGGCTCTCCCCCACCTGCCCAACAATTTCCTCTTAGAGAGGTGGCTGGAGCTGAAGGCATAGTCAGGGTACATGTGCCTTTTTCTCTATCAGACC
>NW_012116944.1:577347-596178 GCF_000951035.1 Colobus angolensis palliatus
CAGATCCCGTATCCAACATCCTATCAACTTCATCCAACACTAAGTATTTGCAGAAGTCTAATCCAATCTTTCCTCTTTCCATCAAATCCACTAGACATCCTGGCGTGGCTACTAACAAGTGGCATCCATGTTCCAAGACCTGAATTTGTTGACCAATATCAGCATCACCATAAACTACACAAGGATGAACTCTACACTGGTATGAAAATTTTCTGGCTTCCTCATATCTGTACAGCCAATTCTCTTGTTGGGACTAAAACCCAGGAGATTGGCAACCATACTTTCCATTTTCCTTCACAGCCTTCAAAGCTTTTCCTGGACCATCTACATATATCTAACTCAGTACGGGTAAAAGAAATGCTGCAGTTTTCCCAGACCCTGCTTGGGCACAAGCCATTAAGTCTCTTTTTCCCCTAATAATAGGAATGGCATGTTTTTGCAGTGGAGTAGGATGAGTATAGTGAGTAAGCTCTGTAAGGTCCTCTGAGCTGGCCGCACCGTGGTGAAGCCATCCTGACATTCCCCCGCCCTTGTGATAATGTACTTTGTGATATTCCCCATCCTTGTGAAGGTAGTTTCTAACATTCCTCCCCACCCTTGTGACAATACATGCTCCCCGCCCTTGTGAATGTACTTTGTAACATTCTTCCCTGCCCTTGTGAATGTATTTGTAACATCTATCCCCTGCCTGCAAAAAATTGCTTCTGACTCCACTGCCTATCCGAAACTTATAAGAATAAATGATAATCCCACCACCCTTTGCTGACTCCTTTCTCGGACTCAGCCCACTTGCACCCAAGTGAATAAACAGTCTTGTTGCTCACACTAAGCCTACTCAGGTGGTCTCTTATACGGACACGCATAATATTTGGTGCCAAAGACCCGGGACAGGGGGACTCCTTTGAGAGACTGGTCCCCTGTCCTCACGCTCCCTCTGTGAGGAGATCCATCTATGACCTTGGGTCATCAGACCAGCCAACCCAAGGACCATCTCACCAATTTCAAATCGGTAAGCAGTTCTTCACACTCGGGTAAGCGTTTTTTTCGCTCTCTACCTAACCTCTCTCACCTCCCTTCAATCTCTTTCCTTTCAATTTCAGTTTCTCTCCCTTCCTGGTAGAGACAAAAAGGAGACACACTTTATCCGTGCATTCAAAAATTCCGATGTTGGTCACGGACTTGGGAAGACAGTCTTCCCTTAGTGTCTGATCACCATGGGGACACCTGCCTTGATCATTCACCCACATTCCCTTGGTGGCAGGTCAATTGTGGGGATGCCTGCTTTAGCTGCTCACCCACATTACAGCCCAGGACTCAGTCAGGGACGCCTACTGGAAGTCTGTAGCTGCCACCTCCATTTCTCCATGTCTCTACCTTCCTTTTTAAACTTACCTTCTCCACTATGGGTAACTTTCTGCCATCCATTCCCCCCTCTTCCCCCTTAGCCTGTGTTCTTAAAAACCTAAAACCCATTCGACTAACACCTGACCTAAAACCTAAACATCTTATTTTTTCTGTAATACTGCTTGGCCCTGGTACGAACTCAACAATAGTTCCAAGTGGCCAGAGAATGGCACTTTCGATTTGTCTGTCCTACAAGACCTAGATAATTTTTGTCAAAAAATGGGCAAATGGTCCAAGGTGCCTTACATCCAGGCATTTTTTTACACTTCATTCCCTCCCTAGTCTCTGCTCCCAATGCAGCTTGTCCCAGATTTTCCTTCTTTCTCTCCCATCCGCTCCTCTGGTCTCCACCCCAAACTCAGAGTCCCCTGAATCCTCCTTTTCCACTGACCCCTCTTACCTCTCTTCTCCTCCCCTGGCCACTCCTCACCAGGCTGAATCAGGTCCCAATTCCTCTATAGCCTCCACTCCCCCACCCTATAACCCTTCTATTACCTTCCCTCCTCACACCCGGTCTGGCTTACAGTTTCATTCCATGACTAGCTCTCCCCCACCTGCCCAACAATTTCCTCTTAGAGAGGTGGCTGGAGCTGAAGGCATAGTCAGGGTACATGTGCCTTTTTCTCTATCAGACCTTTCCCAAATCAGCCAGCATTTAGGCTGTTTCTCATCAGACCCCAATATATACAGGAATTCTGATATCTAACTCTGTCCTACAGTTTAACCTGGAGTGACTTAAATGTTATCCTAACTTCTACCCTCTCCCCAGATGAACGGGAAAGAATTTTTTCTCTAGCCCAATCTCACAGCGATAACATCTGGCTTCAGGAGCCAGACATCCAGCAAGGCATTAGAGCAGTTCCCTGAGGAGATCCCCATGGAACTATCAGGCAGATTCCCCAGGTATAGCTAAGGCAAGATTACATGGTTTCCTGCCTAGTTGAAGGGCTTAAAAAGGCAACTTACAAAGCTGTTAATTATGACAAACTTAAAGAAACTACCCAAGGTAAAGAACCCATCCCAGTTCACGGCCCGCTTAGCAACAACCCTTAGACGCTTTACACCCCTAGACCCAGAGGGGCCAGAAGGCTGTCTCATTCTCAATATGCATTTTATTACCCAATCCCTTCTCAGCATCAAGAAAATCTCCAAAAATTAGATTCCTACCCTCAAACCCCACAACAGCACTCAATTAACCTTTCCTTCAAGGTGTAATAAGTTCCCTTATTAGGTCGAGACATTTTAACTAAATTATCTGCTTCCCTGACTCTTCCTGGGCTATAGCCCTTTTCCCAGTTCAAAGCCTCCTTTCCATCCTCCCCTTGTATCTCTCCACCTTAACCCACAAGTATAGGATACCTCTACTCCCTCCATGGTGACAAACAATGCACCCCCTACCATCCCATTAAAGCCTAATCACACTTACCCTGCTCAATGCCAATATCCCATCCCACAGCATGCTTTAAAAGGATTAAAGCCTGTTATCACTTCCCTGTTACAGCATGGCCTTTTAAAGCCTATATACTCTCCTTAGAATTCCCCCATTTTACCTGTTCAAAAATCGGACAAGCCTTACAGGTTAGATCAGGATCTGCGCCTTATTAACCAAATTGTCTTGCCTATCCTCCCCGTGGTGCCAAAGCCATATACTCTCCTATCCTCAATACCTCCCTCTACAACCCCTCCATAACGCATTGTTCTGTTGTGGATCTCAAACATGCTTTCTTTACTATTCCTTGTACCCTTCATCCCAGCCTCTCTTTGCTTTCACTTGGACTGACCCTGACACCCATCAGGCTCAGCAAATTACCTAGGATGTACTGCCGCAAGGCTTCACAGACAGCCCCCATTACTTCAGTCAAGCCCAAATTTCTTCCTCATCCGTTACCTATCTCTACATAATTCTTCATGAAAACACACATGCTCTCCCTCCGTGTCCGACTAATCTCCCAAACCCAAACCCCTTCCACAAAACAACAGGATTTATATCTTAATTACTATACAAAGTCAACCAGACCTAGGAGGAACTCCCTTCAGGACAGGATGATAGATAGTTCCTCCCAGGTGATTGAGAAAAAAGCTCAATGGGTATTCAGTAATTGATACGGAGACTCCTGTGAAAGCAGAGTTTAAAAATTGCCTAATAATTGGTCTCCTCAAACCTGTGAACTGCTTGCACTCAGCTAAGCCTTAAAGTACTTACAGAATCAAAAGACTATCTCAATCTTGACTCAAAAGATCACCTACACCCTCTCTGAAACGAATTTCCGTAAGAACTGTTGTTTGGGGGAATGCATCTTGACGGGGCAGCTGGCTTGTTATGAAATACTCAGGAGCCCAGTCCAGCTCTAGGACTCACCCCTGAGCACAAAGGCAATATTGGGCATGCTGGTAAAAGACCACTAGAATCCAGCAGCCCAGACCCCTTTCTTTGTGATCAAGAAAGGCGGGAAAACAGGTGCAGGACAGCTACATCCGTGAGCCTAACTAATCCGATAAGCAGAGGTCCACAGGTGGTTACGCACCCTGGAAAGGAATAAGCATTAGGACCATAGAGGACACTCTATGATGAACGCTCATCGGAAAATGACTAGGGGTGCTGGCATCGCTATGTTCTTTTTTCAGATGGGAAATGTTGCCCCCAAGGCAAAAATGCCCCTAAGATGTATTCTGGAGAATTAGGACCAATTTAACCCTCAGATGCTAAGAAGGAAATGACTTATATTCTTCTGCAGTACCGCCTGGCCACGTTACCCTCTTCAAGGGGGAGAAACCTGGCCTCCTGAGGGAAGTATAAATTACAACACCATCTTACAGCTAGACCTCTTTTGTAGAAAAGAAGGCAAATGGAGTGAAGTGCCATATGTACAAACTTTCTTTTCATTAAGAGACAACTCAGAATTATGTAAAAAGTGTGATTTATGCCCTACAGGAAGCCCTCAGAGTCTACCTCCCTTCCCCAGTGCCCCCCTGACTCCCTCCCCAACTAATAAGGACCCCCCTTCAACCCATTCGGTCCAAAAGGAGATAGACAAAGGGGTAAACAATGAACCAAAGAGTGCCAATATTCCCCAATTATGCCCCCTCCAAGCCGTAGGAGGAGGAGAATTCGGCCCAGCCAGAGTGCATGCACCGTTTTCTCTCTCTGACTTAAAACAAACCTAGGTAAATTCTCAGATAACCCTGATGGACTCCTTTCCTTCCTAGGCATGGCTAGGTACTTCCGCCTTTGGATACCTAGTTTTCCATCCTGACTAAACCATTATGTAAACTCACAAAAGCAAACCTAGCTGACCCATAGATCCTAAATCCTTTGCCCACTCCTCTTTCCGTTCCTTAAAAACAGCCCTAGAAGGTGCCCCACACTAGCTCTCCCTAACTCATCCTAACCCTTTTCATTACACACAGCCAAAGTGCAGGGCTGTGCGGTCAGAGTTCTTACACAAGAGCCAGGACCGTGCCCTGTAGCCTTTCTGTCCAAACAACTTGACCTTACTGTTTTAGCCTAGCCTCACGTCTGCATGTGGTGGCTGCTGCTGCTGCCCTAATACTTTTAGAGGCCCTCAAAATCACAAACTATGCTCAACTCACTCTCTACAGTTCTCATAACTTCCAAAACCTATTTTCTTCCTCACACCTGACACATACACTTTCTTTTTTTTTTTTTTTTGAGACGGAGTCTTGCTCTGTCGCCCGGGCTGGAGTGCAGTGGCCAGATCTCAGCTCACTGCAAGCTCCGCCTCCCGGGTTTACGCCATTCTCCTGCCTCAGCCTCCGGAGTAGCTGGGACTACAGGCGCCCGCCACCTCGCCCGGCTAGTTTTTGTATTTTTAGTAGAGATGGGGTTTCACCGTGTTAGCCAGGATGGTCTCGATCTCCTGACCTCGTGATCCACCCATCTCGGCCTCCCAAAGTGCTGGGATTACAGGCTTGAGCCACCGTGCCCAGCCGTCTATCGTCATTTCATAACCTCTTCCGTGTAGGTTACAAGCCGCTAGCCTGCCTCTTAGAACCTCTCATTTCCTTTCATCCTGGAAATCTGTCCTCAAGGAAATCACTTCTCAGTGTTCCATCGGCTATCTACTACTCCTCAGGGATTATTCAGGCCCCCTCCCTTCCCCACATATCAAGCTCAGGGATTTGCCCCCCCCACCCCCCCCACCCCAGGACTGGCAAATTGACTTTACTTACATGCGTCGAGTCAGGAAACATGTCTGGGTAGACAGTTTCACTGGATGGGTAGAGGCCTTTCCCACAGGGTCTGAAAAGGCCACTGCGGTAATTTCTTCCCTTTTGTCAGAAATAATTGCTTAGTTTGGCCTTCCCACCTCTGTACAGTCCAATAATGGACCAGCCTTTATTAGTCAAAACACCCAAGCAGTTTCTCAGGCTCTTGGTGTTCAGTGGCACCTGACCTTACTGTTTTAGCCTAGCACTCATATCTGCGTGTGGTGGCTGCTGCTGCCCTAATGCTTTTAGAGGCCCTCAACTGCCACCCTTAAGTCTCTCTTTAAGTGAATAGAAGATCTTCAGTGACAAAGTACACTCCAATACTTTCACACTGATGAAGTCCTATTCTTTACTTTTATACTTACTCTTATTCTCATTCTCGTTCTTATGCCACCCTCTACCTCTCCCCAGCTATCTCCACCACACTATCAATCTTACTCACTCTCTCCTAGACGTTTCTAATCCTTCTTTAACAAACAATTGCTGGCTTTGCATTTGTCTTTCCTCCAAATTCAATGAGGCCCTGACTCCTGCTGGAAAAAAAAGGGGAGTGGGTGGACTCTGTATATTTTTAAATGAAGAATGTTGTTTTTACCTAAATCAATCTGGCCTGGTATATGACAACATAAAAAAACTCAAGGATAGAGTCCAAAAACTCACCAACCAAGCAAATAATGATGATGAACCCCCTTTGACACTCTGTAATTGGATGTTCTGGGTACTCCCAATTCTTAGTCCTTTAATAACTATTTTTCTCCTTTTATTTGGACCTTGTGTCTTTTGTTTAGTTTCTCAATTCATACAAAACCGCATTCAGGCCATCACCAATAATTCTGTATGACAAATGCTCCTTCTAACAACCCCACAATATCACCCCTTACCCCAAAATCCTTCTTCAGTTGAATCTCTCCCACTCTAGGTTCCCACGCCTCCCCTAATCCTGCTCGAAGCAGCCCTGAGAAACATCGCCCATTATCTCTCCATACCACCCCCAAAAATTTTCACCTTGCTAACACTTTATCCCTATTCTTTTTTATTTTTCTTAATAATATAAGAAGATAGAAATGTCAGGCCTCTAAGCCCAAGATAAGTCATCATATCGCCAGTAACCTGCACGTATACATCCAGATGGGCTAAAGCAACTGAGGATCCACAGAAGTGAAAATAGTTTAACTGATGACATTCCACCATTGTGATTGGTTTCTACCCCATCCTAATTGATCAGTGTTCTTTATAATCTCCCCCCACCCTTAAGAAGTTTGTAATTCTCCCCACCCTTGAGAATGTACTTTGTGTACCCCATGCCCCCAAAACATTGCTCTTAACTCTCCCGCCTATCCCAAAACCTGTAAAAACTCATGATAATCCCATCACCTTTGCTGACTCCTTTTTCGAACTCAGCCCGCTTGCACCCAGGTGAAATAAACAGCCATGTTGCTCACACAAAGCCTGTTTGGTGATCTCTTCACACGGATGCGTGAAACAAAATAAATAATCTCAAAGAAGGATTATTCTTGGTCAGAAAATAAAGTTGATGTCATTAAATTCAACTTAATTATTTTAACATATGCGGCAAGAATGGTGATTTAACATATTGGTTCTTTAAAGTTTGCTTTGTGAAAGATTTCATAAGGACGTTCAAAATGCACCTTTAAAAATCTCTTGAGGCTTGATTCTTCTGAGAGAGTATTTAAAAAATAAACACAAACCTCCTGAAGTTAAGAAGCCAAGGCAAGAATTCACCATCAGATTTCACCTACATTAATCATAGATTTGAGTAAATTCCTCTCTCCTCAAGGTCATGCAAATAGTCTCAGTTTCCTTGGCCCTCTAGGAGGAGAACTTCCTTATTCTTCGGTAAGACTGAGAACCCCATAAGCCAACCCTGTAAAGTCAGCCTCAGTTCCTTAAGACTTACTGGCCATATGTTGATTCATTCTCAGATATGACATTCTGAACAAAGCCTTATTCAGAATAAGCTTTGTTGTATAGCCAATGTTTCCAATTACATCCTCTTAATAAGGAGAACAGATTCTTATTGAACCTATGCAAATAACTATATTGCCTTGAAAATAAGAGTATTCAATAAAAGTTTCCGAATTTGGGAGGAAACAGGAAGAAAAAGACAAATGTTTTGTTTTTATTAATCTACATATTTTTTAGATAATAGCTTAAAAGAGAAAGTAGCCCTCATATCCAGATAATAGAATATTAAAATATTAGCAGCATTCCAAACAAAACTCAAATCATTCCTCATCATTTTGCTCAGGCTTATTCTTGTTCTGTTTCATCTTGGGTTAGTAGCCTCATGAACCCGTTAGCTTCTTAATGAGAATGTAGGAAATCCTGGATGGTCCAATGGCATGGGTCCCAGGCTATTTAAGGAATACCATCATAAGCCTGTGCTTGTGAGTACTCAGCATAGTCCTTTCCCGTGGGGCTCTGAGACTGTCGTTTTTAATGTCAAAGCATTCTGGTTTGTAGCTGATTTGCGAGTGCTTTCCAGGAAGAATCAAAGCAAAACAACAATGAAAAACTATCTCTAGATGCCAAGAGACCAAAAATGACCGTGGTTAACTTATTAATGATAATTTTTCAAAAGTGAAAGATCTGATGAGCTCATTACAAAAATAATGCAATTGACAAGGAAATTTGGTTGTTTCTGTGGCATTTAAAACAAAGCAGTGAATTTAACATCAAAGTGACAATAGAAAAGTCTTAAAGAAAACATAGGAGTTAATAGAATTGTAAAGAACCTTAATTCTTTGAAGAGTGAGAAGACTTTGTTCCTGTAAGTTATCAAGGACATGAAAAACTGAACGTAAAGCACAGAAAATTATTCTGATAATATAGAATCATTGCCTTTTAGGCAGATTTCTCAGAAGGTAAAAAAATCTTAACCTCTTAAATACATAAATGATTCAAGAAAATTTTGTCATTTAACAGAGAGAAAAGTAGTTTTAATTTTGTATCAGCATAATATTTGATATCAAGGCTCTTTTAAGACAATCTTATAAATAAAGCCACTAAACCTTAGCCAGTTTTGACTATGGCAATTAAAATTCCCTTTCTGTGCACCTTCTACAGGTTTATACATCCATTTAGGTTTTGTGCTACCTGTTCTTCCTCATCCTGGAACAGCCAGTCATTTTACTTTAGGACAAAACTATGCTCTTTTACCTTAACAAAAATACATCCCGAGTACCTTGCATACAAAGTTCTCTTCTCTACAATTATTTTTCCTAGAGAATCTCACTCACAATATTAATCATAACTTTTTAACTTCTATTTCACAGAGATAGCTATGAGATAGATACCTGTGAGCTGTCAGACACTATAATTGTGTAGTAAAGCTTATGAATATATACTTTACAATGTTTGATAGCTTAGATGTCCTTATAGTACAATTTCTCAATGTGGCAAAATACATACAGCCTTAAAATTATGCTTAGTGGTTGCTATTTTAATACTTTGTCTTATTAGAAATGATCTAGGTATTTAATGACTATCCATTAATTAACCTAAACTCGCACAAGTTTTAAGTTACTAAAAGATCTTAGAGACTGTCGGCCGGGAGCGGTGGCTCAAGCCTGTAATCCCAGCACTTTCGGAGGCCGAGATGGGCAGATCACGAGGTCAGGAGTTCGAGACCATCCTGGCTAACACGGTGAAACCCCGTCTCTACTAAAAATTACAAAGAAGCTAGCCGGGTGAGGTGGCTGGCGCCTGTAGTCCCAGCTACTCCGGAGGCTGAGGCAGGAGAATGGCGTGAACCCGGGAGGCGGGGCTTGCAGTGAGCTGAGATCCGGCCACTGCACTCCAGCCCAGGCGACAGAGCGAGACTCCGTCTCAAAAAAAAAAAAAAAAGATCTTAGAGACTGTCTTCAAGCTGACATACTACAAAACATAATTATTGTTGAAATGAAGTTGTCAGAATAATAATTTAATTTAGCTAAACACACATCTCCAGTTTTCATCATCTTAAACATCTAGGAAACATAATGCTAGTTTATTCAATCAGTAGAGCTGTCTAGGTTCAGGAAGAATAAGCCCAAATAGAAGACAAATGTATGCTTGCATTATGCTGAACTTGAATAACTTAGAAGACAGCTCTTTCCATTAAAAAATAAATATTAAAGTAGTCTTTTTTTAAAAAAAGAGTTACCTAAATTTTTTGAATTTGAATTCTTAAAACATTTGCATTAAAGTGTTAGAAACTCAATTCTACCACCAACAGGGTGGCTTAAAACAACAGAAATTTATTGTGTCAGTTCTGGAGACTAGAAGACCAAGATTAAGGTGTCAGCAGGACCATGGCTCCTCTGAAGGCTTTGGGGAAGGGTCTTTCTTTGCCTCTTCCTTGCTTCTCTGGTGGTCGCCCACAGACCTTGGTATTCCTCAGCTCGTGGACACATCACTCCAATATCTATTTCCTTTGTCACGTGATGTCTCCCTATATGTCTGATTATGTCCCCATTTCCCGCTTGTCACAAGGACTCAGGTCATTGGATTAGGGCCCACCCTAATCCAGTATGATCTCATCTTGATTATATCAGCAAGGCCCTATTTCCAAATAGGGTCACATTCACAGGTACAGAGGACTTGGGCTTGAAAATATCTCTAGGGGATGCAATGCAACCCACAACACCTAATAAGTAGTTGGCCTGGTGTTCTGAACACTCATGAGTCAGCTGCACAGTCCATGTCCCAGGGACCGGTAGAGATGACCCATTGGAAGTGTGGTAAGAAAATATTAGAATATTTATTTATTTTTACATTTCTTCTTTTAAAAATTGTATTTGTACTTTATGATGTAAATCATATATTTACAATACTATATGCATATGTTCTATAAACAAAAATATATATATATTCAGTGGATACTCAAATTTTTTTAATTGACCAGAGAATGGGGAAAAAAAAGAAAGGCTCTATGCCTATTCCACTCCTTCTCTCCCATCTATTAAACAGAGCGTCACTAGCATATCAGTTTCTCTTTTTCACAGTTGCCTCAGTAGAATAACTTTCCACTATGTGAGGTCTGTAGGGAGGTGTCCACCTCATCCACCGCAGCATTTAGCTGAAAAAGGTTTAGTTTGACAAGAGACCTGTTACTAGATCTGAGCCAGGGTGACAAGCAGCTGGAACCTGAAGAATGAAGCAGTTGGCTGGGTGCAGTGGCTCACGCCTGTAATTCCATCACATTGGGAGACACAGGCAGAAGGGTCACTTGAGTCCAGGATTGAAGACCAGGCAAGACCTCATCTCTACAGAAAATGAAAAAAAAAAAATGTAGCTGGGTGCAGTGGCACATGCCTATGGTTCCAGCTACTCAAGAGGCCAAGGTGGGAGGATTGCTTACACTCAGAAGTTCAAAGCCGCAGTGGGCTATGATCATGACACTGCACTTCAGTCTGGGTGACAGAGCGAGTCCCTGTCTCTGTAAAAAAAAAAAAAAAAAAAAGAAGAAGAAGAAGAGGCAATTTAACAACTTTATGTATTTCAATAACTTTTCTCTAATTGTCAGCTTTCTTTTTTAATTGTCAAGACACAGTCTTGCTCTGTTACCTAGGCTGGAGTGCCATGGCATGATCTTGGCTCACTGCAACCTCTATCTCCAGGGTTCAAGTGATCCTTCTACCTCAGCCTCCTGAGTAGCTGGGACTACAGACATGTGCCACCACACCTGGCTACTTTTGTTTTCTTTTCTTTTTTTTTGTAGATACTGGGTTTCACCATGCTGCCCAGGCTGGTCTCAAACTTCGGAGCTCAAGCCATCTGCCTGTTATGGCCTCCCAAAGTGCTGATATTAGAGGCATGGGCCACCACTCCCAGCCATGTAATTGTCAGTTTCTTTTAATACTTCAGACAGAGCCAGGGTTTGATGTAATTAGGTCTAAAGACATACTGTTAATATTATAAACAATTTGATGTCATTTATGGGGCAGGAGGGGAGGCATAGAATTCGGAATGTTTTGAAATATAAGTTTCCAAAAGAGGAGAGCCACTGCAAACCAGAAGTAAGGTGATGATTACATCTCCATTCTTACCACGGGAATTCTACAGGTTTCTTTTTATGTATGATACAATCCCAAGATCCAGCCTCCAGCCACCACATGCACCTATATGCTTCCAGGAATTGTTTTGGGATCTCTAAAGGAAGGCAGCTAATATGCTCACAGGTAAAAAAAAACTTTAAAAAGTTGATAATGTGCATTTCAAAATCCATTTCTTGATATATTTTTAAAATTGAGGAGTCAATGTAAACAAGGTAAAATGTATCAATTTAAAAAGATATTTACATGTCCATGGAAAAGAATTGTTCAGAAGAGCAAAGGATAGTATAACATTAAATGAGTCATGGTGTTTTTTGACCTTCAGGATTTTTTAAAATTATTATCTTTAAGTTCTAGGGTACATGTGCACAACGTGCAGGTTTGTTACATAGGTATACATATGCCATGTTGGTTTGCTGCACCTATGAACTCATCATTTACATTAGGTATTTCTCCTAATACTATCCCTCCCCCAGCCCTCCACCCTTTCGACAGGCTCTGGTGTGTGATGTTCCCCGCTGACATTCAGGATATTTTGTGGGTTGTTTAACTCTTCAAAAACTTGATATAAGGGCCTATTGATTGTGGAGGAACTAATCTCCTTCTCATGGGTTCTTTGAGTTCCTGTGTGGGCATAAGTATATCTTTGTTATAATTTACTCCACCTGTGCCTGTCAATTTCTTTCCATTTGCCTCCTCTCATGACATTCTGGCTCATGTTTCTTCATAAAGCTCCAAGCCAGTTATTAATAACAGACCAGTGATCCTCCTGGTCCACTAAGACCATATGGTGTTTTTCATAAAAGAGAGAGATCATTCCCTTGACTTTGGACTTCGCTTATTGAACCCCTGAACACTAAGTGGTTTTTTTTGTTTGTTTGTTTGTTTGTGTGTGTGTGTGTGTGTGTGTGTGTGTTTAATGTAGCATTTTAAGATGTTGATTTTGGAGGAAAGTTTAGTGTGACTCTTATGTGCTTCTGATGGAGGGAGATGTAGTAGATTAAAATTCACTGAGATTCACGAAGCCTGTTTCCTATCCCTGCAACATCTCTCCACTTTTTATAAGGCTGATTATAAAGAGAGATCAACAAATTAGATTTCTACTCCTCTCATTTTCTTTTGGTTAAATAAAGGCAGGAGGAGAAGCAAAGGATTAATGATATATAAATTACTTGACCAAGCTCTGTGGCTGCAGCTTGACCTCCTGTTTCCTTGTATTTTCTCTCCAAATAGAATTCCAGTGATTGCAAAGAGAATTATCACATATGAAAAGTATATGTGGGGGACTTGGGGGAAGCAGTAGTTGGACAAGAAACCCGGGCACTTTTGTTTTCTTCCCCCTGGTTCTAGGTTTGGATCAGAGGGGGCACCTGCCTTGTTCCATGGATTCATTGCTTCCTTGTTTTTCAGCCAAAGGCTTTGTCTTTGCAGCCTTCTTTATACCGGTTGCTTCTGAGAGTCCTTCAAAGTAGATCACTATGTTTTCTGTCTAGAAAAAGGGGACCCTGAAGCCCAGAAAGGCCAATGCCCTGCTTGGTTCTCTTGAGCAGGGCTGAAACCTGACACTCCAATCCTTCTTCAAGACCATAGACTAATATAGCTTTCTGCTTTGGTTATGTATGTTCAATTCTTGAACATGTGCACCAGGCTTCCAAATACAATGCATAAGGGAGGCATGACAGTGAATTGGAAGGAGGCAGATGTGGGCTTCTTGTTGAGCCCTGGCTTGGACCATGTACAAGCTATGTGATCCTAAGAAAGTACTCAACCACTCTGAGCCTCAGTTTGCTCATTTGTAAAATGAGAATCATAGTCTCTTTTACAATGTGGTGGGGTTTACTCAATGTATATAAGTAGCCAAGTATAGTGACAGTGACTGTTACTTTAACACACTTATAAATTCCTTCTTTGAGTTTTTCCTGAATCTCCCTAATTATCTCTCATTTGTTTCCAATATAAATCCAGAGCCTCCAAATGTGGTTTTTGATGGGAAACATGAATTTAAACTGTAGAGGCAATATTCGATTTTTACTACTTTTAATAACTTCATTTTTAGAATAGTATAAACCATGCAAATGCTGAGGACAGGTGGATTGGAGGATGGTATATTGTTAGCAATCAAGATATTAAGTCTACAGCTAAGATCAACGATGATGAGAAACCTCCCAAAACAACTTCAAAATATAAACTATTATTTCCATAAACGTATCTGTTCTATTATAATCGGCATTCTAACATTTTTCTTTTGCTCTGTCTTTCTGTGTTTCCAAAGGACTGGTTTCCACCCGTGCCACATTAGATTCTGTGTGTCTGGATACAACCGAAAGAAGGGTCATCTCAATACCTGCTTTCCAAAGTGTTGTCCTGTAACTCAGGAGATATGATTGGATTTTTGTTTTCCTCTACAAACTTTAATTGTGCAAATATGTATTTAATTCCTAGCATGTGCAAGACACCATATGCTAACCAAAAATGGGGTCTAGAAAACTCAGAATGGGCTTATTAATGGTTCAGTCCTCCTCCTTAGGTATCCCCCCCCTTTTTTTTTTTTTTTTGAGACAGAGTCTTACTTTGTCACCCAGGCTGGAGTGCAGTGACTTGATATCACCTCACTGCAACCTCCACCTCCTAGGCTCCAAGTGATCCTTCCACCTCAGCCTCTCGAGTACCTGGGACTACAGGTGTGCACCAACATGCCAAGCTAATTTTTGTATATATATATTTTTAGTAGAGACAGGGTTTTGCCATGTTGCCCAGCATGGTCTCAAACTCCTGGGCCTCCCAAAGTGCTGGAATTATAGGCATGAGCCATCACCCCTGGCCAAGTATCACCTTCTAAGTAATGACTTTGTGAAGCATAGAAGAGCAACACCTTTTAAAGTCACACCTCATCTGTCCTATGGGAAAAAAATATGCTATTAAGCACTTACTTTGTCCAAGCTCTGTGGAAAATGCTGGAGATATCATTTCTACTCTAAAGGTGGTTATAGTCTGTCATTTAAACTTGAAATTCTATTCTCCAGCCTAGCCATTTATTTTCAGCTAAACTTGACTCCAAAGAACAATCAGCTTGTCTCAGAAATCAAATCTGCACCTAAAAACATAAAAACATTGCCACCAGTGAATTTACACCAAGGAGTGTGTGTTGTAGGCCAACTAGGCAGTTTAAAAGGTTCTGCCAAATGCTTTTGAGTACTCAAAAAAGTCCAGAGATTTCCCCACTCCCCTCCATTCACCAATTCCAAATGGGAATGACACTTGTTTGGATATCTGAGTTCTGCAGGTCAAAAAACACAAACAAGTCCCCCTTAGTCCCATTTCTGCATCCTCGCACCACTCAAAGGACAAGTGTCTGCTGGCACTGCTGTGTTGGGGCTCTGTGGAAACCTTACACAGCTGATACCCAGCCAGGGCTCCAGGCCTTTCATCTGGCTTTGTAAAAGTGCATCACAACTGTGATTCATGGAAAGGGCTAGAAAACTTGGCAGGGAGATGGTTGATAACATTTTGATTATTTCAATTCCAGAATATTTCGTAATGTTCAGTGTCCAAAACTGAGTAAATTCATGTCATCTCAGGGGCAATGTATGATCTGTTTAGGGCAAGAATATGGCAGTTAGAAACTGTAGCCTTCAGGAATCCTGATAGTGGATGATTAAGAAGTCATATTTGTTCATATGTAGAAAAATTGTTCTTTTTAGGGCCAGAACATTTACTTCAAACATTTGACGCATGGCCATCAACAGCTTGGGAAAGCCAAAACTGAACAGATGTTGACCTAAAAAGAAAGCAAGTGGGCCGGACGTGATGGCTCATGTCTGTAATCCCAGCACTTTGGGAGGCCAAGGCGGATGGAACACCTGAGGTCAGGAGTTCAAGCCCAGCCTGTCCAACATGGTGAAACCCTGTCTCTACTAAAAATACAAAAATTAGCTGGTGTGTTGGTGGGCACCTGTAATCCCAGCTACTCAGAGGCTGAGGCAGGAGAATTACTTGAACCCGGGAGGTGAAGGTTGCAGTGAGCCAAGATTGCACCATTGCACTCCAGTCTGGGCAACAAGAGCAAAATTCCGTCTCAAAAAAAAAAAAGAGAGAGAGAGAGAGCAAGAGGGGTGCCATTGAAGAGAAGAGAAGAGAAACACAGTGGCTCCTGACAGATCTGTAACCTACTTTCCCACTGGGGGCGGGTGGATGATCAGATGGACCCTCACGAGTGCTGCCACGCGAGCCAACACCCCACTGCTCCTGTGTCTGTGTGTCTGCCTCAGCTTCTCTGGGCTTTCCATCTCTTAAAGGCTATTTGTTTCCTCTCATCTAACTGAGCCACTCCATCCCTCTTCATGGTTGGGCTGCAAGGAAGTGGCCATTTTTCTGAATCTGCTGCTTCATTTAACTAGGCACTATTTATTGAGTGTCAGGCAGCATGATGGGCTCTTGGCTTACTTTTTTTGTTTGCTTGTTTTGTTTTTTTGATACCCAGGCTGGAGTTCAGTGGCATGATCTCGGCTCACTGCAACCTCTGCCTCCCAGGTTCAAGCGATTCTTGTGCCTCAGCCTCCCAAGTAGCTGGGACTACAGGCACGCACCACTATGCTGGGCTAATTTTTGCATTTTTGGTAGAGACAGGGTTTTGCCATGTTGACCAGGCTGTTCTTGAACTCCTGACCTCAGGTAATCTGCCCGCCTTGGCCTCCCAAAGTGCTGGGATTACAGGTGTGAGCCACCATGCCTGGCTTCTTGGCTCAATGCTGTATTGCAGTGGCTAAGGCCGTGGGCATTGGAACCAAACAAATCTCCATAAAAATCCTTGGTCACTTCTTACTACGTGTGTAATGTCGGACAGCTATCTTAACCTCTCTGGGTTTCCATCTTTTCGAGTAAGAAAATAGTGGTAGGAATGTTCCACCTCATAAAGCTTTATGAGATTAAAATCAAAGTGTGTGTAGAAGGCTCTGAGCTTCAGTCATGAATAAAGTCCTTTCAACCCCCCACAAGACAGATATTACTCTCTCTGTTCTCCAGATGAGGTAGCATCTGAGGTTAGGTGCTTTGTCCAAGGCTGCAGAGTTAATACTGGTGAGAGCCAGGATCTCAAACTGGTTCCATCCGGTTCAGATCCTGTACTGTCTCCTCACTCCACCTTGCTGACCGATCATCTGTAACAAACATGTTTCTGTGTTCAGTCGAAGTCCACTTTGTCAAATTCTTTGCCTTGTGGCCCTGATCTGCCGCATTTTCCACTTTTCACTTGTGATTTACTTTGCTCTGGACTCTGGTTATACATGGGCTGGAATCAAAGATGTTGGAGGGTGATGAAGGCAGACTCTTCTCACGTAGCTGACTCTGGTGAAACGCAGAATCCAGTCTATCATAAATATCAGAAAATTTCTGAGGCAATTGTGGCACTAGCTTTGGAAAAAGTCACTGTGTGACCTCAGACAAGTCTCTGCACTTCTTTGGGCCTCGTTTGTCAGATGAGAAGTTTACAAAAGCTCCAATATCTTCTCTATACCAACATTTCATTAGTACTTCCCATCTTTCCCCATTGTTGTTTTTCTTAGCTGGAAAGAGAATAATTGCCTTGAAATCATGTGTTAATCAAGAAACAAGGTGCAAGAATAATGCCTACCATCATTTAAACATAGTCATATGCATTATTTTATTCCAGTACAAGCTTTCTATGGTACAAGGCTCATGTCATTGATAAGTTAATTTCTCAGATATGTGTTAAATTTCCTTTCTCATATAATTCAACTTTGGGCAGAATTGAAGGGGACCTTAATGAGCTCAGAAAATGCAGCTTGAACTCAAATTTTAGAAGCTTACAGAACACAAAAAATTCATTGACCATTGCATACGCCCAAATTTTCCCAAATTACTCGAATTTGAGTTTAGTGAGGGCAAACCTCCAGTATGCTGCAGAAATGGTGGCCATCCCAACAGATCATCCCATTCTAAAACCCTCTAGATTTTGTGCCAAGTTTTTCTTGCCTTCCAGCAACTTGACTTGCTTCCCTAATTACAAGCAAAAAACAAACAAACAAACAAAAAACAAAAGAAAAGGAAAAGCATTAGTAAGACATAGTTCCCATATGATTTCTCAAGTTCCTAAAAGACAGTTGTCTTGAACATATACTTTGTGGGAAAGGGAGATGTTTTCCACAGGGAGACAAGTTGCAAGCACCCAACTTTGGGATTTTATTTTTAAAATTATTTGCTGGGAAAAGTAGACTTATTATGTATGTTTTTCTTATTGTAATTGTCATTTGGACAAAGTGAACTTTCGTTCTTCCCAGAAAGCTTCTGCTTTAAGTATAGTCAAGTCAGTATTTGTTGAGAACTAATTAGTGTCGGAGACTGTGAGGCCCTGGAATCTAGGATGAATAAGGCCATCCCCTACCTTCTAGGAAAGCATCACTGACTATGGGGGTATTGCATGTAAACAACCATGATACAGTGTGGTCACTGGCAACATGTTGTGGACAAGTGGGAAATACATTCTGACTAAGGAAGTCAGATTGGGTAACAGAGGAGGTGACACTGAATCTCAAAGGATGAATAGGAGTTTAACAGTTTTGCCTATTTAGGTGCTTAAAGAGAACTTGAGAAGAATGATTCATTCAAGAGCTACTATGTAACAGTAATATGCTAGACTGTAATTAATAGTAGACACTATCACTTACTAAATGTTTACTTTCTAGGCACCAGTGTTATCTCATTGAATTCTCAGGCTACCCCAAGAAGCAGGTACCATTATCCCCACTTTGTGGAAGTGCCAACTTTAATGTAACTTGCTTAAGGTGTCATGCACAGTGGCAGACCTGAGATTCAAACTCTGTCAGTCTGATTCTAGACCCATCTCTCAAACACCACGTCTTGGCAGCATTCTTATTATTTCTCAGCTCGGTTAATGTTAAGGAGATCAAGGGGAGAAACTTGTTAGCCGTAAGGTAACAAGCAGTTAAAAACAAATAACAATAAATATGAATAAAGTAGATAGTAAAAGATAACAAAAATAAATAATAAAAATTGTACTTTTGGCCGGGCGCAGTGGCTCACGCCTGTAATCCCAGCACTTTGGGAGGCCGAGGCGGACAGATCACCTAAGGCTAGGAGTTCAAGACCAGCCTGGCCAACATGG
>NW_012116944.1:596228-613250 GCF_000951035.1 Colobus angolensis palliatus
ATACACCATGGAATAGTATGCAGCCATAAAAAACGATGAGTTCATGTCCTTTGTAAGGACATGGATGCAGCTGGAAACCATCATTCTCAGCAAACTGTCACAAAGACAGAAAACCAAACACCGCATGTTCTCACTTATAGGTGGGAACTGAACAATGAGAACACTTGGACACAGGGTGGGGAACAGTACACTCTGGGGCCTGTCATGGCGTGGGGGGATGCGGGAGGGATAGCATTAGGAGAAATACTTAATGTAAATGACAAGTTAATGGATGCAGCACACCAACATGGCACATGTATACATATGTAACAAATCTGCACTTTGTGCACATGCACCCTAGAACTTAAAGTATAATTAAAAAAAAAAAGATAACGGCTTGGGCAAATGCCTGGGTCATCCTAGAAAAGAAAACAAAAGTGATAAACTGGTTTGGGGAGGAGGAAGATTAATTCAATTGAGGGCATGTTATTTTTGAAATGTGTTTTGAGATATTCAAATGAAGTTGCCCAGTGTTATGCTATAATTATTAAAAATAGGAATAATATGGGCGCCATGGCTGGGCCACAAAAATGAAACTCTGTCTAAAAAAAAAAAAAAAAAAGCTGTACTTTCAGCTAAATTTGTTGTTAAATAGTGAGCTCACAGTTGTGATCTGGGCAATGTCCCATTTACAAAGGACAGATTGTTTTGATGTGAATAAATTAGCAACTAACTCTTGTAAAGTGAATTCCCACAAATGTGGGGTTATCAGGCCCAGAGGGATAACTCTAAGCCCTTCCATCCCATTGTTCCACAGCCAGCTCACATATATAGAAAGGAATCCAGGACTGAAGAAGGAGAGTGTCCATTAATAATTATGTGATGTTTCCATGCCAGTATAGTCAATTTCCATTATAATGTAGATATTTTCAAAAGTAACTTTTCATTTGAAAACATGAATAAATCAGTATAGTTGAAAGAGCATGGCATCTGGAAGCTGAAGTACTGGATTAGTTTCTAAACTATGGCACAGAATACTCAGTGTCCTTCATCTCCCAGTTGTGCATAAGCAGTGCCCGGCACATAATAGACCCTCAATACATGGTGGTTATTATTATATTATTTACTTAAGTGGCCTATTAAGCAAAAGTGGACAGATTTCAACTGCGTCTCATTTTTCAACATGTGTCTCTAGGGAACTTCTATCAATATTATCTTAACTGTTAGACATTGATTGAAACAAGGAGAAGGATTAGAAAATTTTTATCAAAAAAGAAAATATTTTTGAAGTGTGACTCATGTGTTTAAGACTATAAACTTGAATCCAATGAAAAGTGTTTTTCTTTTGAGTGAAAAAGAGACTTTGCAAAGTATATTCATTCTGTTCTTTGTCCTAACCAAAAATCTACACTTAATAAAGAGAAACGTTAGAGATTAGGAGAAATTGAGAAAAGTGTGAAGTCTCAGAACTAGTAATACTTTTATATAATAGAGGGATTTTTGTTGTTGTTGTTCTTTTTGCCAGAGGACCAAGCCATTTAGAAAATACATTCTTCTTTTGGCCCTGGAGTCAGAGTTGACTTCAAAGGCAAGGGTTTACAAACTGGTGGCAGAGTGAAGAACAGAGAATACAAGGAAGTCCAGCTCCTAGAAACCAGAGGTTACTGCTACTCTCATTTGTCTAACTCTGTGGGATACCACTCCTCAACTATCTAATAAGCAATGAACAGGTCAATTTGAATTAGATACTGAATCTTGGACGTGAATCTTGATAGAATCAAAAGAAGAAGTAAAGATTTATAGACTAGTTGAGAGTATCCATTCTACTTTCAGTACAACATTCTATAAAATAATAAAGTGACTCCCAGTGGCCTCTAGAAATGAGGAAAAGAAAGGCGGAGGCATTCACATGGAAGGGGAAATTATTTGTTGTCAGCTGAAGTTTCAACATAAAAAAAAAAATTTGACCCAAAATAACCTCAGCTGTCATATCAGAAACAGGAGGTCATGTCATTTTAACTATGATGTTAAAACACTACGTTCAAGATAAGACCAAGGTCTTGAGATAAACACATTCAGTAAGTTGTAGCATAGTTTTTAAGGTGTCCTAACTTGTTTAAAATTTGTGTATATTTTTTGGTACATGTTTCTATCAGATAAAAAAACTAGGAAATATTTTATCCTGAAAATTACTGCTGTTAAATAGCTATTCTTTCCAACAAATGCCCCTTCCATCCTAAAGAAGAAACACTTACTACCATGATTCTAGCTGAGTGAAAACTAATGAGCAAAATGTAAATCCAAGCACCATGTGACGCATAATTTTAATCCGCAGTAAAATCTGGGTGTGTTAGGAAACTTGTGATGAGACAAATTTGTGTCCTTCCAATTATTTAGACCTAGAGACAGACCAACATCAAGGGCAAAAAGCAAACAGGAACCCCTGGTTTCTGTTCCTCATGGTGGAAGAGATTTGCCTTGTTTATCATAGAAGTTACATACTTTCATTAAAATGTTTCATTGATAAATGTAATTTTCCTTTCATTCATATTTGTTATAATGATTGGTTTGACAAAACTAAAATCAGTATAAATTACTTTGAAATACATCAGAGGGAAGAAGACTAGCAGTATTGAGACTACTTTCCTTAGTGTTCTGAAGTTATATAGGCAATATGGTTTTAAATGAGTGAATGTGAGAAAAGGAAACAGCAAGCGGGGGTGGACAGTGCGAAATGGAAACAGCCAAGGGAAACGAATACCCAAATTCCTTCCACCCAACTTCACAACTATGGCCACTAGTGACATTTGGATGTATTTCTCTCTGGTCTTTTATTTTGTTTAGTATATTAATTATGAAGTCTAACATACATACAGAAAAGCATATGAAGGCCAGGTACAGTGGCTCACATCTGTAATCCCACCACTTTGGGAGGCTGAGGCAGGAGGATCACTGGAGGCCAGGAGTTCAAGACCAGCCTGGAGAACATAGTGAGACCCTGTTTCTAGAAAAATAAAAATAAACTACATGTGGTGGAATGTGCCTGTGGTCCCAGCTACTCGTGAGACTGAGGTAGGAGGATTGCTTGAGTCCAGGAGTTCAAGGCTGAAATGAAATAGGATTGTACCACCACACTTCAAGCTAGGATACAGAGTGAGACTCTCGAAAGCAAGCAAGAAGGAAGGAAGAAAGGAAAGAAAGAAAGAAAAGGAAGGGAAGGGAAGGGAAGAAGGAAAGAGAGAGAGAGAAAGAGAAAGAAAAGAAAGAAAGAAAGAAAAAGAAGAAAGAAAGGAAAGAAGGAAGGAAGGAAGGAAATCACATGAAGCTTCTATGTACAGTTTAATAAATAGTTAAAAAGTGATTGCTAGTATAACCACCACCCAGGAGAAGAAATGAAACATTGTTAGAATCTCTTGCCTATTTCCTTCCCCTATACTCCCTAAAGTCAGGCCTACTCTGATTTTGTGGTAGCAAATCTCTTTCTTTTCTTGATAAATTTACCAATTGCATTACTACCAACCATATATATACCCCTAAACCATGCACTTAAACTCTATTTTTCTAGTTTATATAAATGTACTTACACTGTTGTCTTTTGTGCCTTGCTTTTGAAAATTCAGTGCTATCTTTGTTAGATTCACCTGTTTTTGTATTTTAAAATTCAATGTTATATTTGTAAGATTCATCATTGCTTTTCTCTATAGCTGTAGTTGAATTTTTATTATTGTATAATATTCCATTGTGTGACTATGCCACAATTTATCCTTGTTCTAATGGCATTTAAGTTGTTTCCATATTGAAGCTATTACGATGTTTGGATATGTGTCTTGGTAAGCAGATAGCCATGAATTCTGGTGGGGGATACACTTAGGAGTGTAATGGGTGGTCATAAGTATGAGTTATAATGGTATTTAAACATTTTAATATCATCAAGGTGCAGTGGCTCCCCAGCACTTTGGGAAACTGAGGAGGTGAGGACCACCGGAGGCCAGCACTTTGAGGCTGCAGTGAGCTAGAATCGCACTCCTGTTCTCCAGGATTGCTTGAGGTCAGGAGTTCGAGACTAGCCTGGGCAACAAAGCAGGACTCTGTCTCTACAAAAAATTAAAAATTAGCCAGGCAAGGTGGTACACACCTGTAGCCGTGGCTACCCAGGAGGCTGAGGAGGGAGGATTGAATGAGCCCAGGAGTTCAAGGTTACAGTGAGCTATGACCACACCACTACATTCCAGCCTGGGTAACAGAGCAAGCTCCTGTTTCAGAATAAGGAAATAGATTGGGTGTGGTGGCTCACCTCTGTAATCCCAGCACTTTGGGGGGTTGAGGCAGGTGGATTGCTTGAGCTCAGGGCTTCAGTATCAGCCTGGGCAATGTGGCAAAACCCCATCTCCATAAAAAACACAAAAAATTAGCTAGGCATGGTGGCACACACCTGTAGTCCCAGCTATGCAGGAGGCTGGGGTGGCAGCATCGTTTCAGCCTGGGCAATGTGGCAAAACCCCATCTCCATAAAAAATACAAAAAATTAGCTAGGCATGGTGGCACACACCTGTAGTCCCAGCTATGCAGGAGGCTGGGGTGGCAGCATCGTTTGAGCCCGGGGGGTCAAGCCTGTAGTGAGCCGTATTTGTGCCACTGCACTCCAGCCTAGGTGACAGAGTGAGATACTATCTCAAAAAAATTAAAAATAAAATAAAGAAGTAAATAAAAAATTAAAATAAAAAAGGTACAGTAAAAATGTGGTATAAAAGATAAACAGTGGTACACCTGTATAGGGCATTTCCTATGAATGGAGCTTGCAGGACTGGAAGTTGCACTGGGTGAGTCACTGAGTGAATGGTGAGTGAATGTGAAGGCCTAGGACATTTCTGTACACTACTCTAGACTTTATGAACACTGTACACTTAGGCTACACTAAATTTATTTATCGTTTTTTTCTTTCATCAGTAACAAGTTAAGTTTCAGAATAAAGAAATAGGCTGGGAACGGAGGCTCACCTCTGTAATCTCAGCACTTGTGGGAGGCTGAAGCAGATGGATCACCTGAGGGGAGGAGCTCAAGACCAGCCTAGCCAACACGGTGAAACACCGTCTTTACTAAAAATAGAAAAATCAGCCAGATATGGTGGTGCATTCCTGTAATCTCAGCTACTCGGGAGGCTGAAGCAGGAGAATTTCATGAACCCAGGAGGCAGAGGTTGCAGTATGCTGAGATCGCACCATTGCACCCCAGCCTGGGCAACAAGAGCAGACTCTGTCCAAAAAAAAAAAAAAAAAAAAAGGAAAGAAAACAAAGAAAAAGAAAAACAAATAAATTTTATATACTGTAATTTTTTACTTTATAAACTTTTTAATTTTCTTAATGTTTTGACTCATAATAATACTTAGCTTAAAGCAAAAGCACAAACACATTGTAAGGCCGTACAGAAATATTTTCTTTCTTTATATCCTAATTCTATAAGCTTTTTTCTATTAAAATTTTTAATTTTTTTTCTTATAAGACACAAACACACACATTAGCCTAGGTCTGCACAGGGTCAGGATCATTAACATTACTGTCTTCCACGTCTGCATCTTGTCCCCCTGGGAGGTCTTCAGGGACAACAGCATGCATGGGACCATCATCTACTATGATAATGATGGCCTTCTTCTGGAATACCTCAAGGACCTACCTGGGGCTGTTTTACAGTTAACTTTAAAATAAGTACAAGGAGTGCACTCTAAAATCACGATAAAAAGTATAGTATAGTCAATACATAAACTGTTAACACAGTCATTTTTTATCATTATCAAGTATTTTGTACCATACATCTTTGTATGTGCTGTGCTTTCACAGGACTGGCAGTGCTGTAGGTTTGTTTATAGCAGCATCACCACAAACACATGAGTGATGCATTGTGCTATGACATTATAACAACTATGACTTCACTAAGACATAGGAGTTTTACAACTCTGTTATAATCTTGTTTTTTTTTTTTTTTGAGACAGAGTCTCACTCTGTTGCCCAGGCTAGAGTGCGGTGACACGATCTCAGCTCACTGCAACCTCCACCTCCTAGGTTCAAGCAATTCTCTGCCTCAGTCTCCCAAGTAGCTGGGATTACAGGTGCCTGCCACCATGCCTGGCTAATTTTTGTATTTTTAGTAGAGACAGGGTGTCACCATCTTGGCCAGGCTGGTCTTGAACTCCTGACCTTGTGATCCACCCACCTTGGCCTCCCAAAGTGCTGGGATTACAGGCATGAGCTACTGTGCCTGGCCAACTCTGTTATAATCTCATGGGGCTACCGCCAGTCCTCCATTGACTCAAGTCATTATGCAGTGTGTGACTGCACATGGTTAAAGGAGACAGCAATCAGATTTTATAGCCTTATCTTTTGTAATAAATTCACTCCTCCATTTTCTAATTTGTTAGTAAAAATGATAGAAAATATTAAAACATAATACAGTTGGCCCTCCAGGTCCATGGGTTCCATATCCATGGATTCAATCAACCACAGATCGAAAATATTTTGAAAAAACTATGTGTCTCTATTGCATATATACAGACTTTTTTTGTTGTCATTGTTTTGTATACAATACAGCATAACAGCTATTTCCATAGCACTTATATTGTATTAGGTATTATAAGTAACTTACGGAGATGATTTACAGCATATGGGAGGATATGTGTAGTTTATATGTAAATACTATACCACTTATATCAGGGACTTGAGCATGTATGGATTTTGGTATCCATGGTTACCGTATCTGTGGGGTATTCTAGAACCAATCCCCCATGGGTACTGAGGGATGACTGTACTTAAAAAATAGACCCACAATCTCATGAGTTATGGTCACTTACATATGAAGGTTTTTCTGGTTGTAATTGTTGTTTTGTCATGAAGATATTAAAGCCTTGGTTTCAAATAATTTTTAGGGAATTATTTCTTTTTTTTTTTTTTGAGACGGAATCTCCCTCTGTCGCCCAGGCTGGAGTGCAGTGGCACGATCTCGGCTCACCGCAACCACTGCCTCCCATGTTCAAGCAATTCTCCTACCTCAGCCTCCTGAATAGCTGGTATTACAGGGGTGCGCCACCACACCCGGCTAATTTATTTTGTATTTTTAGTAGAGACAGGGTTTCACCATATTGCTCAGGCTGGTTTCAAACACCTGACCTTGTGATCAGCCCGCCTCAGCCTCCCAAAGTGCTGGGATTACAGGCGTGAGCCACCGTGCCCGGCCGGGAATTATTTCTTTAAAAAGTGTGGTGAATGTTTGCCCCACCAGGAAAATCCTAGAATTTAGCTTAATCTTTCTGTCCAATGTTCACTTTTAAGCTATACGATTCTGGGATAAACAGAAATTAAAGTGTCATATTTTCAAAAGTTCACTCTTAGACATCTCCTTCTGATCTAGTTTTGAAAACAATTTTAGAAGTTTTTCTGTGTAGGCTCCCTGCCCCTTCACTTCCTACACTACCTCACTGTCCAGTAAAACTTTTGCTATGCTTTGACACAGGAATCAAGGTTGCTAAGAGACCACCTGTGCTGAATGCACTTTGTTCTGGCAAGAGCAGAAAACTGAGAAGCCGTGTTACCTACCACTAGCTGGGATTAATTCAGGTGAGAAATGGGTCTCTACTCACTCCTCCTTCCTCACCAGTTGTCTATTCCCCTCCTCACTTCTTATTTCAGTCTCTCTCTTACTCTTTTTGGAGAGAGTTGAAGGTACCCCTGGGAGCCACAGACTGAAAAACACAAGCTGGTGTTTGAGGTTTCTGGAGGGAAGGAAAATCACTTTGCAAACCCATGTATTATTTTTGCTCCTTGTTGCTGAAACACAGGCAAAAAGAATTGTTGCACGCAGGGAAAATTCTAGTTGTTTCTCTTGCTAATGATTGTTGCATAATTTGGGGCAAGTAATTCCCTTCTCTAGGAATGGAGCAATTTATTACAGAAATTATGAAGATTGCTCAAAATGGGAGAAGACAACACTGGCAGAGTACTCATGTCTTTCCCCTTCCCTCTTTCTTATTCTCTTAAAAGTCTACCTGCCTTTTTTATTTTGGGGTGAAAATAGTAGATGAAGTATTTTACTACCCAAATCTTGCCACATTTTTTGATATTGACGTTTATTTTACATTGAGTATATATGGGGAACTTTGGTGTAAGGCTTTGAAAACTACTTATTTGCCTTTGCATCCCCTGTAAAAGGGATTAAGAATGCTTCTAAATGCCCTGCCTACCAGACATTTGGTAAACTGTTCCAACAATGTGGAATGCAGACCACAATTTCCAGGTATTTAAAAAAACCTGTTTTATTAATACAGAAATGTGGAGGAAATTAAATGTTTGATGTCTTAGTAAGTGACCAAAACATTACAGACAGGATCTTGAGGAAAGAAAAACACCTTTTTTTTTTTTTTTTGATCACTACCTGCCTTCTTTCATGTCTTCAAATTCGTACTTCCTGGTAACATCAATAGTACAAGTTAGAGGAATAGCAGCTTCACGAATGCCAATAAAAATGATTGAAATGACTGCAGATACTTCATAAATAAACTTACTACAGATAACATGAAAAGGGATTGGCCACTCTGAAAGTTCCTTGAGTTGTTTGTTTTAGAAAGAAAGGTGATTTTGACAGAAAGTGGTCAAAATAAATGGGAGAAAAATATTTTATTTCATTGATTGGTTACAAATAGGTATGGAATATTCCCTGGAAGACTTACCTGGGTCACTATCTTTTTATAGTGGAAATATTAGATTGAGTTGAAAGAATCAGTATTAGAAATGTGTTCATTGGAGGATACTTTTCTCTTTTTTCCTAGGGAGCGGGAGTGTTCTGGATATGACTGGTAAAAACTGGATATTAATTTCTACTACTACTCCCAAAAGTCTAGAAGATGAAATTGTGGGAAGACTTCTAAAAATTTTGTTTGTTATCTTTGTTGACTTAATGTCTATTATATATGTTGTGATAACCTCTTAGAAAGCTGACTTCCTTTCCATGTACATTTCAAATTGAATTACAGTGAATAAAAATGTGTATTTTAATATGTTGAGTGACTCACATTTTATGACATTGCCAATTTATTCTAGAAGCCAACAGGACACGGCAATACAAACAACATTGTGTATTGTTTAGTTCTTTATGGTTTATGAAACATTCACATATACTGAAGTGAATTTTTTTCCCCAAAAACACCTATCCTACTGAGTCATGAAAGTTCCAGATTTTTGGCCAGGCATGGTGGCTCACATCTGTAATCCCAGCACTTTGAGAGGCCCAGCTAGGTGGATCCCTTGAGTGCGGAAGTTCCTTACAGGCCTGAGCAACCTGAAGAAACCCCATCTCTACTAAAAATAAAAATTTTAAAAAGTCGACAGGCATGGTGGTGCATGCCTGTAGTCCTAGATATTCACACTCCAGATGCTGAGGTGGAAGAATCACCTGAGTCCAGGAAGTCAAGGTTGCAGTGAGCTGTGATCACACCACTGCACTCCAGCCTGGGTGACAGAGTGACACCCAGTCTCAAAACAAAAACAAACAAACCAAACAAACAAAAACCTTCTGGATTTTTTAACATAGTCGTTACTTGGTGTATTGACTAAAATTTATACGTGAGATTGTGAGTGAAGCTGATTTTTTAGGATGTGTACTTATGTGACATTTTATATAATTCTATTTTTACCATACCGAGTTTAACATTTCAGTAGCACAATCTTTACATATGCTGTGCCAATTTTCTTATACATATATTTCATCTGTTTGTAGGTGGATTATTTTTCTTAACCCTGGGCAATTGGATAAGTGAGAAATATTTCTATCAACAAAGACTTAGGAATGAAAATACTTAGAAGAGATTCTTTTAGGAAAACAAAACTTACAAGAAAGGAGAGAAGGCAGAGTGTAACCTATGTTGATTTCCTATTTGGGACTAAATGCTCAATCTATGTCATTTAATGTAAGACTTACAATAATCCTAGGTGGCAGGCGCTTCTTGCCTCCATTTTACAGATGAAGAAACTGAATCTTGGAAGAATTGTGCCAGTTTGAGGCCAACACTAGGAAGTGTCTGGGACCAGATCTGGAGCCTTCACAATCTATCATATGCTGCCTCCCATAGGTAAATAATACTTTATAAGCCAAGTGTAGTTACAAACCAATCTGTAGAGCTAAACTCTTTTTCTTACAGTAATTGTTTATTCAAGCCCCTCTTGCTGTATTTAATATTGCCTCTACTTTCTTATTCCATATTTAAAAATTTTTTATATCAAGAAGAAAGAGCAAGTTTACTTTTTTCTTACATCCCACTCGAAAATGTGTTCTCTTTCCCTGTTTTCTCCATTTCCACCTTTATCTCACAGTATTAAAATATAACTATTGAACTTCTACTTTTTAAGCTTTTGAAAAACAAATGACTCTCTGTCCTTTAGACTTTTTGAGTTTTTACTTTGTACACACATACTCAACGAAATTCTGATTTCTTCTATGTGATAACTGTTTTCTTTGATGTGGTCCAATCATTAACGCGAGGTTTCATAAGAGAGTTAATTAAGTGTGAAAGGAATCTGGACCTTTGAGACATATCCTTTAACCAGCTCTTACTTAACCTGTCAGCGGTGTTGTATATTTAACCACAAACCAAATAGAGTCCAATTGAGTGTTAATTGAAAACGGTAGCAGAACGTCTTATTCTTCTTCTATACTATATTATTAGACCCTACGTTTTGGGTATAAGGACCACCTCCTGTTGATGTGATGTGTTTCTCCCCAAACCCGTATATTTGAGATTTATTGGAACCCATTATCAGGTTACTCCTATATTCAGGCAGTTGTTTCTTTTCTCTGGAAGCTTCCGGGCAGTAGACAAAGTGATCTGAATCATCTATCCTGAAGCCAGACTGCCTGGGTCATTTCCTATAGTTTGACAACCCTACGTCTCAGCTTCCTTACTTATAAAATGAGAGCCTACCTCATAGGGTTGTAGAGAAGATGAAATGAGGTAACTGATGCAAAGTGCTTAGTATAGTCCCTGGCATATGCGAAATCCTTAACCTAAGATAGATTGCTGTCATTATTATTCTCAGGTGGGAGCAAAAGTGATGTGGCTTCCTTCAAACTTACACTACCCCTTACACTTAGAATGACCTCACATTAACCCGTCACATTGGCCCAAGGAGGTATTGTGTTCCTCTGGAACCTAGGCATAGTTCTGCTGGGGGTATAGATCTAAACTGGCTGACCTCGCAGGGCATCTTTTGTTTATGTTACTTTGGGAGCTGGAAATTACAACTAGGTATCATAATGTGACTTGAGACAAGAAAAGATACATGATAAACATCCTTTTTCAACAAGTAATAAGAGTCTTAATACGCAAGTGTTGTGGCTTTATAATTGGCAATAGGTCATTCTTTTTCACTCTTCAAAAATATTCATTTGGTTCCTTTTTGCCAGACTGTGCTGAGCAGCCAGGCCAAGTTGTAAACAAAACACAGCTACTGTTCTTATGGAGTTCAGAGCTTGGTGAGGAACATGAATGAATACCCAAATGGTGCAATTACAATTGGGGGAAGTATTGGGAAGGACATGCTTATGAAGGATAGAGTGAGAGATGATTCAAGGACTACTAGCAGTGGCAACTTCTGGCAGCTTGTTAGGCATCCAGCATCCTAGTCCCCCGAGACCTACTGAATTCAGAATCCACATTGTAACAAGATCCCCAGTGTTCCCTACACATCTTAGGGTTTGAGAAGCCCTGCGAAGCTCACGTGACTAAGTGTTCCTGCCATCTTGTTGCTCTGGCTATTGAGCTATGTGACAATTGGACAAGTTGCTTAATCTCTCTGGGTCTCATACTCCTTCTGCATTAAAATAAAGAGAGACACAAACAAAAATGGCACAAATACCATACGCTTTGCATATCACATAGAGATATGTGAATGTCAAATGAACTGGGCTGAAACTGACATGAAAATGCATACCGGAAAGGAGTTATGTAAATCCAAGTCATTGTTATAAACATTAGGAAGACAAGAGTAGCTCTTCGAGGTAAGGAATCTGTGACTGCCTTTAGTAGAATTGGAAAAGGATTGTAACAATATCCATGGCAAATATGTATGTATACAGTATGGATTGGATAACATAGAATTTCCTCTGGTAGATTTCTGTGATGTTTCATAGAACTTAATGTCCACGTGTGCTGTTATAATTAACCCTCCAACTGAAGTGAATGGTGTTTCTTAACTTGCCACTGGTAAGAATGCCATATCTGAGCACAGATATCTCTGTGCTATTAATTTCATAATCTCTTGGTATTAATTCAAGTAGACTTGCATTCTTCCCAGTGCTATAGTCCCTTGAAGAAATTATTCTGAATTGAGAGGCCAGAAAATGCCTTCCAGAACCCCTTTTATTTATATGTCAGTATCTAGAATTAGAGTGTACTGTGCTGTCTTTTGCATACATTATGAAACAATCTGTACTAACAAGTATATGAGGTATTTCCATTTCATAGATGAGGAAACTCAGGTTCAGAGAAATTAAGTAAAATGCCCAGGTTCATATAGGACATCCTAACTGTGGTGATGTAGCTAGAAAGTGAGAGAACCAAGACCCCCCAACTCAAAACCATCTGCCTCTAGAATCCTGTTGTTAAATGATTAAAACCATTCAGTTATTCTGCCTCATAACAAGCCAGAGAAGTTAATTACCTCACTGCTTCCTCATTTGGAAGACAAGAGGTTTGAACTGTAATGAGGCACCCCAATCCTAAACTCAAGGATTCAGTGAGTGAAAATGCAACCTGTTGCATCTGTCCTAAATGTGTCAGGAGACCATTTGCAAGGTCTCACTTTACAGATAACTGTTTTCTCTAAGGTTTCAGTCTGTAATAAAATGGTATATGTATTCTCTAGTCATTAAGCTCTGTTGGGAACAGGTCCCCCCCCAATCTGGCCATAAACTGGCCCCAAAACTGGCCATAAACAAAATCTCTGCAGCACTGTGACATGTTCGTGATGGCCATGACGCCCACGCTGGAAGGTTGTGGGTTTACCGGAATGAGGGCAAGGAACACCGGGCCCACCCAGGGCGGAAAACCGCTTAAAGGCATTCTTAAGCCACAAACAATAGCATGAGCTATCTGTGCCTTAAGGACATGCTCCCGCTGCAGATAACTAGCCAAAGCGTATCCCTTTATTTCCACCCATCCCTTTGTTTCCCATAAGGAATACTTTTAGTTAATCTATAATCTATAGAAACAATGCTTATCACTGGCTTGCTGTCAAAAAATATGTGGGTAAATCTCTGTTCGAGGCTCTCAGCTCTGAAGGCTGTGAGACCCCTGATTTCCCACTCCACACCTCTGTATTTCTGTGTGTGTGTCTTTAATTCCTCTAGCGCCGCTGGATTAGGGTCTCCCCCACTGAACTGGTCTCGGCAAAGCTCCATTGTTTTGTGTTATTAAATATGAAGTCAGGCCTTGTAAATGGGAGTCTCAGATCACTGTTCTGTGTTCAGTACCCAAATAAATTAAAGCTGTACCCATAAAAATCATTCTAATGTAACTTTTTAAATAATTAAAAAATCTCAAATACTATTTTAAGCAATTTGTTTTCAAAGAACTCACAAGTGTTGGTATAATTTGGAAACAATTTCCAATTGTTGGGCCTTTATAATAATGCCTCTTGTTTGACCAGCACTCTTCAGTTTATGAAGCATTGAGTGACTCATTAAGGATTGTAGATGGGGTAACATTTGAGTGTCCACTTGAATAAAATGACTTTCAGGAAGAGTAAGCCAGAGAGCTGTTCCAGTAAGAATGAACAATTCCTAAGTCTGTTGCATAATTGGGATGAACTGCCTCTATAGAGATGGTGGGGGGAAGGTTTGAGAGGGGAACTTAAATGTGTGGAGTTTGTATGACCACTTAGAGCCAGGGTGGTGTTCTGGGCTGTTCTCTGCACGACTGTTTACTGATCTTACTGGGAGCTGTCCTGCTCACTGAGCAAACTCAGGGCAGGATGCTATGTAGGCCAGTCTAAGATCAATTATGAGCCCAGATTTATTTATAAACCCACAGGAAAGGCCCATGAGAGCGCTCTGCCATCTGACCTGAGACTAGGATAAGGAAGGATTAGTGCTAAGGCACGGGAAGTCCCTTGGTGGCCAACTAGGTTTCCAGTGTGAGCCAAGAGACTCATCTGACCTTTCAGCCAGTAGGCAGCTAGAGATAGAGACTGTTCTCTGGACTCTTGTACAAGGTGCGATCTCAACTACAGAGCTTGCCATTTTGGGTGTTGTATATGGAAGTTGATTATAACTTGTACCATGGAGATCATTCACGCAATAAATATTTATCAAGTACCCTTAGCCTACCTGGCAGTGTTGTAGGTACAGGGATGTGTTAGAGTACCAGGCAGGTGGGGCCTCTGTTCTTATGGAGCTTGCTTTCAGTGAGGAAGGCAGGCAAGAAGTTGATAAACACATGAGAATTTCATGTGCTGTGGAGAAAATAAAACAGAGGAAAGAGAGAGAGCTTAGGTGGAGGAAGAATATTTTCACTAGCAGGAGCTAAGGAAGTTTTCCTGAGAAAGCAACATTGAGGCAGAGATTTGACTGGTGAAGAGCCTGCTAGGTGGAGGCCTGAAGGAAGAGTGAGGAGGGCTCAGATCCCGAGGAAAGCAGATACAAAATCTCTGGAGTAGGTAGAACCCGTTAAAGCATTAGGAAGCTGATATGGTTTGGCTGCGTCCCTGCCCAGATCTCACCTTGAATTGTAATAATCCCCATGTGTCAAGGGCAGGACCAGGTGGAGATAATGGAATCATGGGGGCGGTTTCCCCCATACTGTTCTTGTGATAGTGAATAAGTCGCATGAGATCTGATGGTTTTATGAAGCACACACTCTCTTGCCTGCCACCATGTAAGAAATGACTTTGCTGCTCTTTTGCCTTCCATCATGCTTGTGAGGCCTTCTCAGCCATGGGGAACTGTGAGTCAATTAAACCTCTTTTCTTTATAAATTACCCAGTCTCAGGTATGTCTTTAATAGCATCATGAGAACAGACTCTCACATTGCTAATAAAGATACTACAGAAGCTCACTGTGACTGCAGCTTACTGAGCAAGTGGAGAGCTAATTTTTCAGGATTGATAAAAATCAGCTTCTACAAAATTTCTCTGACATTTATCCTGCAACCTGGATGGTTAGGGAAACCTTCCAATGGCAGAAGATAGAGATTATATATGTATTGTTTTTTTGTTTGTTTGAGATGGAGTCTCACTCTGTCACCCAGGCTGGAGTACAATGAGGCAATCTCGGCTCATTGCAATCTCTGCCTCCCGGGTTCAAGTGATTCTCCCTGCCTCGGCCTTCCAAGTAGCTGGGATTACAGGCACACACCCCCATGCCCAGCTAATTTTTGCATTTTTAGTGGAGATGGGGTTTCACCATATTGGCCAGGCTGGTCTCGATCTCCTGACCTCAGGTGATCCTCCCGCCTCAGCCTCCCAAAGTGCTGAGATTACAGGCGTGAGCCACTGCACCTGGCCCTATGTATTGTTCTGTGTCCTTTGTGCCAGCATATGTCACAACTTACATTAAACAGTGAATCCTCTATCTGAAGGTTGCAATTTTTCATGGTTATTCCAGCCTGATCTTGTCTGACCCCTAACTTGGCACAGTATTAAGCAACTCTGTTGCTCTACTAGATTAATTTAAAGGCTATGCTTTTTTGACATATTTTTGAAAACCACAAGCAGAGCTACAATTGTATCTGCTGTATTTTTTTGTAACAGCTTTATTGAGATATAATTCATATATCATACAATTTGATTGACATACATGGATGGGTAGAATCAATATTGTAAAAATAACAATACTGCCAAAAGCAATCTACAAATTCAATGTAATTTCCATCAAAATACCACCATCATTCTTCACAGAACTAGAATAAACAATACTAAAATTCATATGGAACCAAAAAAGAGCCCCCACAGCCAAAGAAAGACTAAGCAAAAAGAAAAAATCTGGAGGCATCACATTACCTGACTTCAAATATACTATAACGCCATAGTCACCAAAACAGCATAGTACTGGTATAAAAATAGGCACATAGACCAAGGGAACAGAATAGAGAACCCAGAAATAAAGCCAAGCACTTACATCCAACTGATCTTTGACAAAGCAAAGAAAAATATAAAGTGGGGAAAGGATACCCTATTCAACAAATAGTGGTTGACAAGCCGCAGGTAGAAGAATGAAACTGGATCTTCATCTCTTACTTTATACAAAAATCAACTCAAGATGGATCAAAGACTTAAATATAAGGCCTGAAACCATAAAAGTTCTAGAAGATAAGCTAGACATTAGCTTAGGCAAAGACTTCATGACCTGTAACCCAAAAGCAAATGTAACAAAAACAAAGATAAATAGATGGGACTTAATTAAACTAAAAAGCTCTGCACAGCAAAAGAAACAATCAGCAGAGCAAACAGACAGCCCACAGAGTGGGAGAAAATCTTTGCAATCTATACATCTGACAAAGGACCAATATCCAGAATCTATAAGGAACTCAAATAAATTAGCAAGAAAAAAACAAACAATCCCACCAAAAATTGGGCTAAGCATATGAATAGACAATTCTCGAAAGAAGATACACAAATGGCCAACAAACATATGAAAAAATGCTGAACATCACTAATGATCAGAGAAATGCAAATCAAAACCACAATGTGATACCACCTTGCTCTTGCAAGAACGCCATAATAAAAAAAATCAAATCAAATAATAATAGATGTTGGCATGGATGTGGTGAAGAGAGAACACTTTTACACTATGGGTGGGAATGTAAACTAGTACAATTGTTGGAACCGAACTCTCGATTCCCTCCTGGGCAGGGGTCGTCGCGAAGGATCACCGACACGAAGTTCACAGCAGAGAGTTATTTATTACTAGCGCGCTAGGGTCCCAAGCTCTAAGTTGGTCTTGGGACCCCGACTGCTTGTTACAGGCTGTTTATATATGCTAACACAAGTTCAAACACAGCTTATGGC
>NW_012116944.1:613413-613660 GCF_000951035.1 Colobus angolensis palliatus
CAGGGTGGGACCCTATCTAGGCAGGGTGAGACCCTATTTAGGGCCACCTGGTGCTAACTTTTTAGGTTTTGTAAGGCCTACTAGTTTCACAATCACTATGGAAAACAGTGTGGAGATCCTTAAAGAACTAAAAGCAGAACTACCATCTGATCCAGCAATTCCACTACTGGGTATCTACCCAGAGGAAAAGAAGTCATTATATGAAAAACATACTTTCACATGCATGTATATAGCAGCACAATTCACA
>NW_012116944.1:613710-616976 GCF_000951035.1 Colobus angolensis palliatus
GCAAAAATAGGGAACCAGCCCAAATGCCCATCAATCAATGAGTGGATAAGGAAATTGTTTTATATATACACACACACACACACACACACATACACACACCCCCATATCATGGAATACTACTCAGCCATAAAAAGGAATGAAATAATGGCACTTACAACAACCCAGATGGAATTGCAGACCATCATTCTAAGTGAAGTAACTCAGGAATGGAAAACCAAACATCGCACCTTCTCACTCATAAGTGGGAACTAAGCTATGAGCATGCAAAGGCATAAGAATGATACATTAGACTTTGGGGACTGGGAGAAGGGGTAGGGGATGGTGAGGGATAAAGGACTACACATTGGGTACACTGTCCACTGCTCCAGTGATGGGTGCACTGAAATCTCAGAAATCACCACTAAAGAACTTATTCATGTAAAAATAAAATACAATAAAATAGAAAAAAAAAGAATCCGAAAAAAAGAAAGTTAAAAAAAAAAAAACCACACACACACACAAGCAGAGCTAAAGTTACATCTGCTGTATTTTTTTTAAGTAATAGCTTTATTGAGATGTAATTCGTATACCATACAATTCACTCGACATACAATTGACATGCAATTTAAAGTGTAAAATTTAATGCTTTTTAGCATATTTACAGAGTTGTGCAATCATCATCACAATCAATTTTAGAAATTTTCATCATCCCAAAAGGAAACCCCATGCTCATTAGTACATGTTAGGAGCTTCTCCCCATTTTCCCCGAGCAGGTCCCCCTCCCCAGCCCTAGGCAACCAGTAATCTTCTTTCTGTCTCTAAATTCACCCAATTCTGCAATGTTCATATAAATGGAATATATAACATGTAGCCTTTCCTATCTGGCTTCTTTCCACTTAGCATTCATAAGTACTTTTGTACTTATAAATTGTGACATTTACAAGTACTTTTTACAGCAGAATAATATTCCATTGTATGGATATACCACATTTTCTTTATTTGTTCATCAGCTGATGGGTATTTGCATT
The DNA here is from genome assembly GCF_000951035.1 of Colobus angolensis palliatus. Classification (NCBI taxonomy): domain Eukaryota; kingdom Metazoa; phylum Chordata; class Mammalia; order Primates; family Cercopithecidae; genus Colobus; species Colobus angolensis. Next base: position 614,718 of record NW_012116944.1, read on the forward strand.
GTTTCCACGTTTTGGCTAATGTGAATAATGCTGCTATGAACATTCATGCACAAGTCTTTGTGAGGGCATGTTTTCATTTTTCTTGGTTATATATCCAGGAGTGGAGACTATTGGCTCATCTGGTGACTCTATCTTTAACCTTTTGAGGAACTGCCAGGCTATTTTACAAAATGGCTGCCCCACTTTTATAGTTTTTGAAAAGGTTTTCTCCTAATCTCTAGGACGGGAATCACATTTTTGACACCTGATAATTCTCAGCCTTTGAAATGTTAAATAAACAGATTATGAAATTAAGAAATTTAAGGAAAATAAATGAAAGTTTTAAAACTCAGACTAAAGTAAGAGGTTTGAGTTTCAAAACTTTCATTTATTTTCTTTAAATTGATTTTTTATGCCATGTAGTAACAATATACCTTATTATTGGGGTTCCTTATTACTCATTACATATTAAATAGTTAATTACATAAGAAATTCCTCACATTTTCTTCAAATGCCTTAGGTCAAGTAATGAAGAGCCAAGTTAACATGAGATACTTTTTAATTGGCAGTCATTAAATTTATTTACCTACTAAATCATTGGGTACCTACTCTATGCCAGGCATGTGTGCAGTGATGAATATTTTCATTGCTATTTTATACTTTAAGAGGTTACTTTATTACTGCAGGGTTGAAGGAACACTGTGTACTACAAATAATTATCATAGCTAATGTTCCACAAGCAAGCTCCTTGCATATTGAATGTTTTGCTTTGGGTATTCATTAGTTACATACTTCTTTTTACAAAATAAGCCATTTCGGCCATACTTGGTAAGTCAAACTTTTTGCAAGTTACAGTTGTTAGCACCACAGGAGTTCCATTAGGTATTTATTTTTCCACCTCACAGCAATGTTCATGTCTTAATTTATTTGGTATATATTATAACATTATTGGCTAGAGAACCTGTTGAAAAGCAATCTTGACCGGCCAAAGAAAAGTTGAACTAGCAGCCTTTCCAAGAATTATATCAAAGGCAGAATCCAATCCTTTACTTCATCAAGACCACAGTTGACAGAAGATGTACCCGAGTTATAGAAATATTGATGTAATGTGGAAGGAGGGTGATGCCTGAGGAGTGATTTTATTCTATTTAAATTCACATCAAAAGGCCACATTTCAGACTATTTTGGTCTCTGGACTTTGATTCTCTGAACTGGTTACCATACCTGCTTGTCACTACAGAAACTTCTTGGATTAATTTGAATAACTCAGATGTCAGTTGTGTAATGGAGAGAAAACGATAGTGCATATGACATCCATTTGTAGTCATTATAAATTTGTCACTGGATAGAATTTTCTTCTTTTAACTTTAGTACAGATAGGTTCAGAACCTTACTTGCCATAGGATTCTTTGGTATACTCATGAAAACAAATACTCATATAGAACTTACTTACTATGTGTTAGGCTGTTCTGAATACTTTTTCTGGTTTAATTCATGAATCTTCACAACTACCACTTGAGGTAGGTATTATTTTCCCTGTTTTACAGATGATGAAACAGGCACAAAGAAGATAAGGACCCTCATCAAGATTAACAAGCTAATAGGTAGTTTAGGCTTCAGGGTCTGTGCTCTTGTCCTATATGGTCCTATATGCCCTCTGCTTCTTTTAACCTCTTGGGATTTCTGTTTCTTCATCTGAAAAATTAGAAGATTAAATCCTACGTTGAATATGAGGTTGCACCTGCTAATCTCCAGGGCCCTTTTCCTAAGACTCAGGTTCAGATTCAGCAGTCTCAAAAAAAGCATTCAAAGACAAAAACCACATGATAATCTCAATAGATGCAGAAAAGGCCGTTAACAAAATTCAGCAGCCCTTCATGCTGAAAACTCTCAGTAAATTAGGTATTGATGAGACGTATCTCAAAATAATAAGAGCTATTTATGACAAACCCACAGTCAATATCATACTGAATGGGCAAAAACTAGAAAAATTCCCTTCGAAAACTGGTACAAGACATGGATGCCCTCTCTCACCACTGCTATTCAACATAGTGTTGGAAGTTCTGGACTGGGCAATCAGGCAGGAGAAAGAAATAAAGGGTATTCAATTAGGAAAAGAGGAAGTCAAATTGTCCCTGTTTGCAGATGACATGATAGTATATTTAGAAAACCCCATCGTCTCAGCCCCAAATCTCCTTAAGCTGATAAGCAACTTCAGCAAAGTCTCAGGATACAAAATCAATGTGCAAAAATCACAAGCACTCTTATACACCAATAACA
>NW_012116944.1:617926-638897 GCF_000951035.1 Colobus angolensis palliatus
CATCATCACTGGCCATCAGAGAAATGCAAATCAAAACCACAATGAGATACCATCTCACACAAGTTAGAATGGCGATCATTAAAAAGTCAGGAAACAACAGGTGCTGGAGAGGATGTGGAGAAATAGGAAGACTTTTACACTGTTGGTGGGACTGTAAACTAGTTCAACCACTGTGGAAGGCAGTGTGGCGATTCCTCAAGGATCTAGAACTAGAAATTCCAGTTGACCTAGCCATCCCATTACTAGGTATATACCCAAAGGATTGTAAATCATGCTGCTAGAAAGACACATGCACACATATGTTTATTGTGGCACGATAAACAATAGCAAAGACTTAGAACCAACCCAAATGTCTATCAATGATAGACTGAATTAAGAAAATGTGGCATATATACACCATGAATACTATTCAGCCATAAAAAAGATGAGTTCATGTCCTCTGTGGGGACATGGATGAAGCTGGAAACCATCATTCCCAGCAAACTATTGCAAGGACAGAAAACCAAACATCGCATGTTCTCACTTATAGGTGGGAATTGAACAATGAGAACACTTGGACACAGGATGGGGAATATCACACACTGGGCCCTGTCGTGGGGTGGAGGGAGGACAGAGGAATAGCATTAGGAGATATATCTAATGTAAATGACGAGTTAATGGGTGCAGCACACCAACATGGCAGATGTATATATACGTAACAAACCTGCACGTTGTGCACATGCACCCTATAACTTAAAGTATAAAAAATAAAAAAAAAAGAATGCCAAAAAAAAGAGCATTCATGACCACATGTGACTAAGAGAAATAATCAAGACAAAAAATACCCTAGGAATTAAAACACCCAGAAGCAGCTTCTTTGTGCCTCTAAAGATGTCTGAAGGACCAGATTCAACAAAAGGGAATGCCCATAATTATCATTGTACATGATGTTGATGATCAATTCAGCCCTAGATTGGTGGGTACCAGAATCTTTGTGATGGATTCAAGTATTTGTACCGTGGGCCATACCTCTCTGTAGATTTGGAAACATAATGACTTTTATTTTTTATTTTTATTTATTTATTTTTTTCTCTGAGACGGAGTCTCGCTGTGTCGCCCAGGCTGGAGTGCAGTGGCCGGATCTCAGCTCACTGCAAGCTCCGCCTCCCGGGTTCACACCATTCTCCCGCCTCAGCCTCCGAGTAGCTGGGACTACAGGCGCCAGCCACCACGTCCGGCGAATTTTTTTTTGTATTTTTAGTAGAGACGGGGTTTCACCATGTTAGCCAGGATGGTCTTGATCTCCTGACCTCGTGATCCACCCGCCTTGGCCTCCCAAAGTGCTGGGATTACAGGCTTGAGCCACCGCGCCCGGCCCATAATGACTTTTAATCTAAATCCTCAGTGATAGATTTGGTTGAGGTTAAAGGAGCTATTGTCATGCTTCTATCTGAGCCAGCTCTACCCCTGGAGTTTGACAGACGTTAGTTTCTTACCGCCAAAAGATATTGTCTTTTTTTCCCTAAGACCTCGTTAGCCTAATCATCAGTTTCTGATTCTTCTTGGTTAGGACAGTCCTATTTCCAGTGAAACTTTAGCACTTGCTTTACCAGACACCATTCCTCAATATACTGGTATCTCATAGGTTTTCTATTTTTTGTTTCTGTTGCATCTCTTCAGTGATCTATGATTATATTTTCCAAGCCACAAATCAAGAAACTGAGTTTGAAAAAATAATTTTGCACTGTTGCCAGTTGCAAAAGAAATCTTGAAGATGTATTTTAGATTCAATAATGTTGGAGTTTCATGAAATTTTTATTTGTTATTGGAATGATGAGATATCATATTTGAAATTGGAATTATTCTAGAGGATCCTGCAATGTGAGGCACACTTCCCTCACTTTCTAGCAATTCTTTGTTCTTATTACTCTAAGTTCTAATTGGAAATCTAGAAACTATCTTAGACCTTTATCTTTACTAATCACAGCCACTACCAGTTGTGTGGTACTTCTCAATCTTTAGAAGTGGTCCCTTTATCATTTTATAATTTTAGAGATTTTAAGTTTTCCTATCTTTTGCCTCAGCTATTAAATCAGCCTTCTAACTAGTCTCCTTTCCAGTCAGTGTATCCTCTAACACGGTTTCTAAGAGTGATCACCTTGAAACACAAATTCAACAATGTCATTCCTCTGTTTAGAATGTTTCAGTGGTTCTCCTTTGCCAGATAGTCTTCATGTGGAGATGAGAACTTCCATGGTCTAAACCACTGTAGAGAACACTTGTTGTGTTTTGGCTAGTCAGCATCCCAGTTTGTTTTTGGAGAAGCATCTCTCCCCTAATGAGTACTCTCAAAGTGCCCTGTCTTCTCCTCACTTAGAGATGGTTACATGGCATAAACCAGGCCAGTCACATTTTCTTCTGGGACTTTGAATTTTGAATAAAACTCTGGAAGGATGGAGCTCATTAATTTCCTCATGAGGATACATACTCCCTACCAGTGAGATCTCTAAATGAACCTGGGTCCTTCAAAGTTCTCCAATTTATGCTATCCTGCCAAGAGATGGGAACTGTTAACTGCATTCAAAAAGCTGTATGCTTGTTTACCTTCCCCTTCCCACAAATACTCTGACTTTTAATCATTTGTAATAATCCATTGTAATTCCCTAGCATACCATGGGAGTCTTTCATGCCATGAAGATTTTGCAGATGCTCTCCTCTCTGTGTTGGAATGCCTCCTTCTCAAGCCAAGCAGTGCCTCAGACTGTTTCTTTAACATAGTACAAGTTCCCTGATTGGGGTGGTTTGCCCCTTCTGGTAATTACTGTCAGTCTTCTTTCCTAGATTGCAACCTCCTTTGTTTTATATGATGCCTGGCATAAAATAAACAAGATTTATTATTTATTTTTAATTTTTATTTTTTGAGACAGGGTCTCACTCTGTGGCCCAAGCTGGAGTGCAGTGACACGATCTTTGCTCACTTCAACCTCTGCCTCCCAGGTTCAAGTGATCCTCATGCCTCAGCCTCTTGAGTAGCTGGGATTACAGGTGTGAGCCACCATGCCCGGGCTACAAGAATTATTTGATGAATGAATAAATAAAATGACAGTATACTTTGTATTTCATACATGGGAATTTATGTTGCAGATAACAAATAAGGCACATCTCCAGAACTGAAGAAAAAGATAGAAGGTTTAAGATAACAGAATCAACATAAAATTCATGAGACTGACTATAGGAGAATTGCTGATGAAATTAGGGCAAATTTATTAAAATAGGAATGATGACAATGATAAAGTTATGTGACAAATACAGAGCATGTATGTTACTAGCTAAGTAGTTTCTAATTAGGTAAGTAGTTATAAAATATCATTTAAATTTATTTACTTATTTATTTTTAGAGTTGGGGGTCTTACTATGTTGACCAGGCTGGACTCAAACTTCTGAGCTTCAGCAGTTTTCCTGCCTCAGCTTCCCAAGTAGCTGGGACTACAGGCATGGGCCACCACATCCAGAGGAAAATGTTATTTTTAATACAGCTTGGTTAAATAGTAGCGGTTGAGAGCACAGAATCCAGAGTCAAACAGCCTCGGTTTAATCTCCACACCTCTATTTTTTCATTTTTTGGATGGAATAAATTGTACCTACCTCATAAGGTTGTCATTATGAAAATAAAATAATATAGGTAAAGTACTTAGCACACTGCCTGGTGGTTCTAGTCATTCTTCGTTTGCCACCTCCTCCCCCATCCCAATCCAATTTCTGCCCCTCTTTGACTCTCTGTTCCTGGGAGGCCGAATCCTTATGGGCAGCCTTCCCTGGGCTCCCTCAATGCCCGCCTTCTGCTTGGGCTTGGCCAAGGGTAGGCACCACCATGAGATCTGAGAGCAGAGAGAGAGAGGTGAGGGTATTGGCTCTACAACCATTTTGATGCCTTGTCTCTGGGAATAAACTACCTTCCTTCCCAATTCCAGCCCCCTTCAGGTACCGCTAGCCCAGGCCATGGGCACACTGGGTCTTCCCTTTGTCACTGAAGCCCCAGGGGCAGTAAAGGCTTCCCACTGTCCCTCATCTTTGGGTGCCTCCTGTTTATTCTTTTGACTCTGCCCACATTGCTATAAAGTGTTTTTCCCTTAAGATTTCTTTAACTATCTGGGATGAATCCTGTTTCCTGCCCAGACCCTAATACACTGTACATAGTCATTTCTTTGAAATGTGAGATTTGGTTATTATATTAAATTATTAATATTAAATATTTAAATTGTTAAATTATTTTATATAGCATTCATCTACTCCACTTGTATTTTCACAAGAAGAAATTGGATCCATGGGTACATTTGAACTCCATACCCTGCCTTTGGTAGTAAACCCTTCTTCCTTAATGATGACACTGTAGGTCATGTAAACTGAATTTGTAACACATATGGGTGGATTTAAAATGTGGGACATGGCTTTAAAGTGTCCTGGACACACGCAGAATTTTTCTCTTCCTCTCCTTCAGTGCACTTTTGAGAACCTGCTATGTGCCAATCACTCTGCTGGAGTCTGGTATAAAGCTCGGTAGGCACAGCTGGAGGTCCTACGTTATGTGTGGACCCTGGACTCACATTGCCTGTGTCTGCCTCTGCATCAGCCACTTTGGTGCCCTCCAACTTTAGGCACCTCTCTCAACCTCACGAGGCCTTAATTTTCCTTATACATAAGAATATGCACATTCTGTATAGTTTTATGTTTCTGATTTCCACTTTCATGAGAATTTAGAGTGACAGTTCAGAGCAGGGTTCTTTGTGGCCTGGTCACCAAGATTCAAACCTCAACTTCACCTCTCACTATGTGATTGAGAGCAAATTATTCAGCTTCTCTCCAGTTTATTTTCATTATTGGCAAAAGGTAGGTGATACTAGTAGAACCTACTTCTTGGGTTTCTTGTGAAGCTTTAAATTAGTGTAAGAAGTCAGTCCTCATTGTTAGCTCTCCCCAGCCTTGAATCATTTTTCTAAAGTAGATTGGGAAGAGCACAGGCTTAACAATCAGCCACATCAGGCTCGGAATCCCACTCCATCACTGACCCATCGAGTGACTCGGGAATTAACTTAAGCTTTCGGAACCCCAGTGTCCTCATCTGCAAAGTGAAGATAACAATACTTAACCAGGCTGGGCACGGTGGCTCATGCCTATAATCCCAACACTTTGGGATGCTGAGAAGGGAGGCTCGCTTGAGCCCAGGTGTTTGAGAACAGCCTGGTCAAGACGGCAAGACCAAGTCCCTGCAAAACATTTTTTTGAATTAGCTGGGTGTGGTGGTGCATGCTTGTAGTCCCAGCTACTCAGGGGACTAAGGTGAAGGATCCCTTGAGCCCTGGAGTTCGAGAGTGAAGTGAACCGTGATCATGCCATTGCACTCCAGCCTGGACGAGAGAGAAAGACCACGTCTCTAAAAAACAAAACAAAACAATACCATGTATTTATCTTCCCCATTTCCCCTAAATGAAAAATCATTTGAGCCAGATAATGTGATGAAAGATAAAGGCAGGAAAATATGAAATGATATTCTGGAGAACTGCAAGTAAAAATACAATATAGTGTGTCTTTAAGGTCACTTTTAACATTTGAAAATTTGTCCTTTTAAACAAAAGCTCTATAAGCATAAGAGAGAATTATTTATCCACTTTTATTATTTTCTGACCATTTGTCTGTTAGAGTGTGAGAGAATAAATTGGAATTAATAGAATGGTTTATAGATAGATCTCCAAGCCAACTGCTATAAAAGCCACAAAATCAGTTTTCTTTAATTTTTTTTTTTTTCTTTTTTGAGATGGAGTCTCGCTCTGTCGCCCGGGCTGGAGTGCAGTAGCTGGATCTCAGCTCACTGCAAGCTCTGCCTCCCGGGTTCACGCCGTTCTTCTGCCTCAGCCTCCTGAGTAGCTGGGACTATAGGCGCCCGCCACCTCGCCCGGCTAGTTTTTGTATTTTTTAGTAGAGACGGGGTTTCACCGTGTTAGCCAGGATGGTCTCGATCTCCTGACCTCGTGATCCGCCCGTCTCGGCCTCCCAAAGTGCTGGGATTACAGGCTTGAGCCACCGCGCCCGGCCTAATTGTTTTTAATACAGTGTGTAGTGTCTTTGTAGCTATGCTGTCATTCATAACAGGAGAAGAACATCATGTCAAAAGAAAAGAAACCTGCACAGCATGGTAAGTCAGGGAGGAAAGTCTGGTCAGCTGGGCAAGCACTGGACCAGTGACTCAGGTGCTGGTCAAATGTACCACCTTCCCCTGACCTGATGACACCTTGCTCTGCCCTCTGTGTTTTGTGTTTCTGCTTCCATGCTGGGATAAGTATGAAAGAGCAATTTTATGTTAATTGCTCCATTTCATTCTCTAAAGGACTAAGGTGGCAAATAGTTTAAGAAAGGGAGACCTTAGAACATTTCACAAATTATGAAGTTCTTAATAAATGCTTAATAATAACAATGCAAAGCAAAGAATGAACTCTTTTATTTAGTTGACACCTCTGTATCAACTTTTCTTTAAAAGCATTTCTCAGGTTCCTTTTCTTCCAAAGCCGGGTTCATTTAAATCTGGCTTATTTAATAGCCTGCCTTTTTCCATCTTGTTGAAACTATTTCTGAGCCTGGAGAGTGACCCAAAGGGCTGGCCAGAGCTATAAAGCCAGCAATATCTAACTTATCTGATTCTTGCTTTGCAAGCACATCTTGCATTTTTTGTGGCTTGAGGGAAAAAAGTGGGGGCATAGAGAGGTGGTTTTAGCCTTGTCTCTGCTGACTTATCTGCCTCCCCCACCCTCAGGGTGATCTGGAGCACATCTTGAGCTTCTCCTGGTTAAATTCCATTTGCAAGTAAAGTGTCAGGGCTCAACTAGATTTCTGAGTTCTTTTACTTGTCTTAATGCTCTCCTGCAGATGATGGGGGCAATTTTCACATTCCAGCCTGGCAACAGTCCCCTGAGCCAAGTGTACACTGCCCCAGGGCCAGATTCCAGCTCTCTGATTCCTCCAAGCTCCCTTCTAGCCACTTCATTAATTACATTAGAAACCTGGCCCTGCAGTCATCTGAGTTTATGACCTCTGAGAACCAGTCTTTCTCTCTAAAGCTGGGAGCATGCCTGTATGTGAGCACAAGCTCATATTTGGTTCTTAGTTGATAGGCAAGGGTTGGCCTGAGTAGAGATGGAAGTGCTGGCCAAGATTTCTTTCTTCCAAAAGAAATCTGGGAAAACTTGGTGCAAGTGATAACAGGCATATGTCAATTTCAGAAACTAGTTGGTGGATGTAGAATATTTTCCAGGCACAGTTTCCTTGTCCCCAAAACATGAGTTCATATACATTGATTGGTTTGAGCAACAATCAAGATAACATGGGCTCTAGTGCTTAGGAAGTATTTGAATCAAAGACAGACTTTCTAAAATTACCTTTCATTGGCAGGGTGTGATGGCTCACACCTGTAATCTCAACACTTTGGAGGCCAAGGTGGTGAATCACTTGAGGTCAAGAGTTCAAGACCAGGCCAACATGGTGAAACCCCGTATCCACTAAAAATACAAAAATTAGCCAGGTGTAGTGCTGCTTGCCTGTAATCCCAGCTACTCAGAAGGCTGAGGCAGGAGAATCGCTTGAACCTGGGAGGTGGAGGTTGCAATGAGCTGAGATCATGCCACTGCACTCTAGCCTGGGCAACAGAGCAAGACTCCATCTAAAAAAAAAAATCTTTTATTGAAACATATAGAGAAAATAACACAAATTGTCAGTGTAGAGGTCAATGCATTATCACAAAGTGAACGCACTTGACTAACAATAAATAAGGTAAAAAATACAGCCTAAGAATCCCCTATTGTGTTCCCTCTCCTCTTCGGAAGTAAGTTTTTTATGGTGTTGACAGTATAGCTTCTCCATTTTTTCTTCCAGAACTTATTCTTGGAACCGCCTTGCTCTCTTTCTGTTACTTTTCCCCCTTCTCTTTTTCCTTCTTACAACAAAACAAAATACTATTGACTAGCAGTGGTCATTCTCTTCCCTCTAACCTGAAAGTCAGTAAATTGAGTAGAAAGGACTGATGGGGGCAAAAGGACTGAACCTCCACCACATTTGTGCTGTAAGAAAACATGACATGGTTGCCTAGGCTCCATAGGTTTTTTTAACTCTCATCTCACACAGACTCCATGATACAGGCAAGATTCTTGTAATTTCATAGACAAGGAAATGGAGGCTTAGCAGCTTGATCAGCACTTCTGAAACCAACCCTTTGCCGGGTGTAAAGTCTTCATCTAGGCCAGGACCAGTGACTTTCAGTGTATAAAGGGAGTTCTCATCAAGGTGGTTGATGGCCCCAGTGTGGTGCGGCTTCCCAGAAAAACGCATACACAGAGAAACACAAAAAGTGCCTCTCACTTTGGAGGGTTCCCACGGCTGGCGAACCACTGGTACCTCTGGACAGCCCCCAGCTGCTGCAGTGACTCTGAGGGATAAAACAGCCATCCGTATCCGCGCGCAAGCCCATTACCTTTCAGCCAAAGATAGTATTGCCAATGGTAGTATTGTTAGTGCAGTTCAACTGCAGGACAGACTGACGTCCTTAGAAGCAGCCTCTGTGTGTGTATGTGTGCGCCACGGGACGCCCTCCTTTCCCGCGGAGCTGTCACAAAGGACTTCTCTTGGCATCCTCACTCCTCACTTCCCAGGATCACGGACTCCACAAAGTTCTGGTGCCCGTTTCTCCGGGACCACTGCCAGTTGAGCATACAGCTCCGGCCAGGAGGGCGCCAGTGGCCCTGGGAGCCAGGGAGACCAAGGACAACTAGCATTCATTTCTAGACCCCGGCTCCCCCGAAATGCGCAGGGTCCTTGGCGGGCTCGGTCAGGGCACGTGGTGGGCGGCGGGGGCACAGCGGCGCCTGGGTACGCGCGTGTGTGCGCACCGAGAGGGTGCCTGGCCGACGGTGCCCACCTCTCTCGTGGCCTTAGTGGCTCCAGGCCTGGTAGGGCCGGGGCTGCGGCTCCGGCAGTGCCCTCCCTACTGCTGGTCGGGCCGGGAGCAGCAGGAGCAGGCGCAGCGCCCCTACCGCCCGCTTTTCCGCCTCCATCTCCTCCGCCGCCTCCTCCTCCTTCCCCCAACCACCCGCGCAGTCACAACCGGTTCAGACTGGCCGGGGTGCCCCGCAAAGACAGACAAGGGAGAAAAAGACAACAGGGAAAACCCCGGGGAGGAGGAGGAGAAAGAGAAGGTGGAGCCCAGAGAAGGGGGCCGGCTCCCCAGCTCCATGTGGCCGCCGCCGCTGCGGGTCTGTGGGGGCAGAGGGCGGCGGCTCCCGGGGCCGCGCGTAGCGGGACCGATTGCCTAATACTCCGGCAGGGGCCGGGGCCGCAGCTGGCTCAGATAAATAGCCGCCCGGCGGGCCCGGAGCTGTACGGGGAGAGCGGCGGCCGCGGCCCCCACTACACCACCAGCCCGGCCGCCCGGGGCATTGCGCCGGGTGCTGAGTACCGGAGGCCCCGCAGAGGCCGGGACTCAGGTAAAGGGCTGGAGCTTGTGGGGAGGGTTCCAAGGGAGGGCAGCAGGGAGCCCTGCGTCCTAGAGACAAGAAGTCACTCTGACTCCGTGCAGTAGGAGGGGGCGGTGGAGCAGCATGGAACGTGGCTTTTGTCTGGGGTGTATGCCGGGGCTTCGAGTGTCCACGGTGCGCCCGCCCCTCGCCTCCTCACTTTTTGATGGGGTGCTTCTACAAAGTGGGCAAGTTTCCCCGGGAATCTGAAGGCGGCATTTTGCACGGAGTAGAAAGAGAGGGAGGGTGGTCCTGGGGGTGGTACGTTGGCCCGCCAGAGAGCTGCCCCTAGACTCCCGAGAGAGCTTCTAGGGTTGCTGGTGGAAGAGCAGGGAGAGGTACATGTGTTGCAGGTCTGCCTCCATTTCCCAGAGGACCGAAAGGCCTCCAACTGCCTTGGTCCGGAGCGCGAGCAAGCAGGTGCCCTCGGAGGGTTGGGATTGGGGAGCCGGCGGTACTCCTGACCTACGTGGAGCGCAGCGCGCAGGGCCGGCGGATTCTGCACGCTGGCGCCAGGTTCAGCACCACCCGTCAGCCCTGGGCAAGCGCGGGAGCCCCGCCTTTGCCACCGCCGCAGGAGGCACCGGCACCGCGGCCACCTGGCTGCTCAGCCAGAATTTGGGAGGACTTGGTGCTTAATGCCCCATCTTTGGTTCGCCCGAGGTAACCTGCTGTGGCTTCAGCAGCGCCCAGAGGCTTTCCAGAGAGCTGATAACCACGAACAAACTTGGCCGTCCAAAGCAAATCAATGCTTTACCTTGTTTTTGGGGTCCCTAGTCTATCCAACACAAATTATTCCGGAAGTTTAGTCAGGATTTACACTAAATATATTACTTATATAGTAAGTTATTCGATATAACATTTTTGATCAATTTTCTAGGCTACAGTTTTGATGTGTTTTTTAAAAAAATCTTCAATTAACTGAATAATAGTTCATATTGAAGGTGGATTCTCCCATTCCCTGCACCCAGAGTAGAATTTTCCCTTGTTCTATCAAATTTTGTAAATTGTTATGCCTTAACAGTTTCTTGTATTGGAGTTGGCTTCAGCTTTGAGAAATTCTTCAGGCAGGTTTAGGCAGGGCTGAGGAAGCTAGAGAAGATTCCGAAGAGAAAGGATGATTATTTGCTGCATGATTATAGCGTCTTTTAAAACTTCTAATAGGAAAACACTTCCACTTTCCTGGACCAAATGCAGAGTAAAGCCATTTTCTATTATCTGTTGCAATAATTAATAATAAATATGTAAATGCAGAAAACATGGTTAATACCCAAATCATTGCCAGAAACCAGTCCCGCTCCCCACCACCTCAAAAATGTCCTCGGAAGTAAGAATTAGCTAATAAAATAGCTTAACCTGCAATTTTGCAGCAACTCAGACTTTCAGCACCACCCATCCCCTAATAACATCCCTATTGATTTCTTCCATTTTGTGTGTAGGCAAGTGGAATAACAAGTATCCTTCATATCCATAGGATGAGCATCGGGAGGAGCCAAAGATATGGGGAGGTAGATCAAGACATTAGGAAATCTTTTCCGGCTTCTGACTTTGAGTCTGAAAAGGTGGTGTGAATTGATTGGTGTCTGAATCTTTATCAGGACACATGGTGCTCTGGGGTGGATCTGGCCTTGCAACTCAAGCTAGAGGATGACAACTACACAGCCGTGGTCACATTTTCAAGTTTTACTTCCTTGCCCCAATCTTTCAAATCCCTAATTAATTAATTAGGTAATAATAATTGTATATATTTGTGATGCACACAACACGATGTTTTGAATGGTTGGGCCATTGTAGAATGGCCCAACCAACATAATTAACCTATGTATTACCTCACATTTTTATCTTTTTTTTTTTTTTTTGGTGTGGTGAGAACACTTTCAGTCTACCATCTTAACAATTTTGAAAATACAATACATTGTTATTAACTATAGTCACTATGTTGCACAATAGATCTCTTGAACTTATTGCTCCTAACTGAAATTTTGTATCCTTTGACAAACATCTCTTCACCCCAACCCTAGCTACCCTAGCTACTGGTAACCAGGGTTCTACTCTCTTCTCTGAGTTCAACCATTTTAGATTCAAGTCTCCCTCCTCTCTCTCCCCTCCCCTGCCCTGCCCTGCCCTGTCCTGCCCCGTCCTGCCCTGCCCTGCCCTCCCCTTCCCTCTTTTCTTCTCTTTCTTCTCTCTCTCTCTGTCTCTTTCTTCTCACTGCAGCCTCGACTTCACCAGGCTCAGGTGATCCTCTCACCTCAGCCTCCCGAGTAGCCGAGACTACAAGCGTGTGTCACCACACCCAGCTAATTTCTGTGTTTTTTGTAGCGATGGGGTTTTGCCATGTTTCCCAAGCTGGATTACAGGCATGAGCCACTGTGCCTGGCCAATTTCCTTCTTTTTTTTTTTTTTTTTTTTTTGAGATGGAGTTTCACTCTGTTTTTTGAGACAGAGTTTTGCTCTTGTCACCCAGGCTGGAGTGCAGTGGTGCAATCTTGGCTTACTGCAACCTCTGCCTCCCAGGTTCAAGCAGGTCTCCCGCCTCAGCTTCCCGAGTAGCTGGCATTACAGGCATGTGCCACCATGCCTGGATAATTTTTTTGTATTTTTAGTAGAGATGGGGTTTCACCATGCTGGCCAGGCTGGTCTCGAACTCCTGACCTCAGGTGATCCACCCGCCTTGGCCTCCCAAAGTGCTGGGATTACAGGCATGAGCCACCGCACCTGACTGATTTCCTTCTTTTTCAAATCTGAATTAGTCTCCTATTGTGTGTGTGTGTATCACATTTCTTTATCCATTCATCCACTCATAGACATTTAGGTTGATTCCATGTCTTGGCTATGGTGAATGATGCTGCAAGGAACATGGAAATGCAGCTGTCTCTTCAATATAATGCTTTCCTTTCCTTTGGGTATATAGTGAGATTGCTGGATCATATGGTAATTCTATTTTTAATTTTTCTGAGGAAACACCATGTTGTTTTCCATCATGGCTTTCCAAGATAGTATCACTTAATGACTTCGACTTTAATTAATGATTGCAAAAATGTATATATTTTGAGCTACTTAGCCTTTTCTTCAGGAGGTTCTTGGCAGACACCAAAGTAACTCTTATAGATGATGAGATTGAACTATAACAGAAAACCAAGTTCAAAAAAAGAAAGAACACATGGTCCCTGCCTCCAAATGTTTAGTGAGGAAAAATAGACTTACAAATATCTGTATTACAAGATAGTATAAATGGAGTCATAGGGTAGCAACATCAATAGTGTGCGACTGAATGACAAAGAAAAGGAGAGGTTCATTCAAGGCCAAGTATGAAGAAAAGTCGTGGGGTGGGTGTAGCAATTTAGCTGGGACTTGAAGAAGGAAGAGGATTTCCTTGATGGAAAAGAGGCCTGCTGGAACAAGAGAATAGCACAGAGATAAGGAAGTCTAGTGTGTTTACAGGAAGCAAAGCAGTTTGGAGTAGCTGAACTCTGGAATTTAAGACAGATAAGGCTGGGAGGTGGGATGGGGCTAGATTATAGAGACTATGGCATGTCATGCTAAGAAATTAAAATGTGATTGAACATTATTGGTATATTTACATAAACAGTGTCAACATCCTTAACTGTGCTTTTTGCTTTTAATTTCAGTTTGATGAGTTTCCTTCTCAAATAAGTAGTTGATTAAAATCTCAATATTTACTTCCTATCAGTTACTTTCAGTCAATAAAAGAATAATGTATTCCTGATATCCTTCAATGCTTTATCTAAATACAACAGTATTTTACCCCCAAACCTGCATTCCAATGATATGAATAGCTCTTAGCTTGATTAAAACTCTTGGGATTGGAAAACACTTCCACTTTCCTGGGGCAATAGGCAGAATATAGTCATTTTCTATTCTCTGTTGCAATCATTAATAATAATAATAATTAATGTTTATTAAACATGTTATGCCAAGGGAGCCACATAGTCTTATGTTATCTAGGGAGGCGTTATTTTGATCTTAGACTGAGAATTTTTACAAGGTCACACAACTAAGTAAATGGACCAAGGAGTCTACCCCCAGAGCCTGTCCTTTGAACTATTGTACTAACATGTAACAGGGGCGTAGTGTATAATTATTATTAATATTAGTTAGAAACTGTGCTTGATTCCTGTAGCAGAACTGTTTCTCTGTTTTTCTCTTTGCATCATCATTTTCATCATTCAGATTAATTTTACCTTACACGTTCAGTGACGGGACACATTTTAATGTTTTAATATACCTTTAAACACTCATGGGATCTTGTACTTTTATGACCCACCCAAAAGAAACTCTTAAACTCTGAGAAGAGACAGGATGTGGGATGAAAAAAAATGTTAGCAAAAGTGATGGCACTAAATGTGAAGACCAGGCCTTCCAGATTCTCTGGAAGAATGTCGATTACCAATATTCTTACGATTCCCAATAAACTCCCCAAATCACCAGATCTTTTTGCATTTCAGCATCCCATATGTTTTTCCGTGTGTCTTGATTTTTTTTTATTATGAAGGTAATTCAGTGAACATACTACTTTGTACATGACATACTAAAGTATGTATTTAGACAACAGATCAAACATCACATGATCACGTATAAATTGTGCAAAATGTTTGCTAACTGAAAGAACACATCAGGGTTGTTATTATCATAGATTTGCTCACCAGAACACTACTCTCAGGCCAAGCTCTGCAGGAGAGGGTTGTGTGGAGTAGAGAGAAGCTGAAACGAGAACCCAGCAGTCCAGTGACCCTGGTAACAGTGTGGGACCCAGGGAGATGATGATACGAATGGATCTCAGTGTCTGGCCCTCACTCTGCCTAAATTTAACTCTGTTACATCTCTATTTTTGTATTTACTTTGTTAAATATTTGGACCTTTCCATCTTTTCTCAGACTCTGAGTGGTTTTACAGATCCTGCTATTTTCACTTTTGAGTCTGAGAGTAGGACTTAGAAATAGATGACTCTTCACTGGATTGGTGAGTAAACAATCCTGAAACTGTTCTCTCCTTCAGCATGGCGTCTCTCAACTTCAGTTTCCTCATGGGTGGATTAAGGGATTGAATAAGATCAGTGATGGCAATCACAATCTTCACAAGGTTTTCCCAAATGAGACAAGCATAAATGAGCAAAGAAGACTGGGGGCAGTGGTTGGGTAGTAGGTGTGTGAAGGTGTGGGGGATAGCACAGGTGAAACTAAATGCAAGGCAACCTTAGTCCTGTGGTCAGGGAGATATTAGGGAGTGGAAGGACCTGGAGAGAAAATGCCTCATCCAGTGAGAGCCAGACTTACTCAGTTCCAGTTAATCGTTATGTAAGAACAAGGGCCCGTGTTACCACACCCTTCAATGTTTTGAGAGAATCCTGAAATTCAGATTTTTATGTGAAATCTTCTAGTGTTAAAATATCAGCAATTTGGCCGGGCACGGTGGCTCACGCCTGTGAGCCACTTTGGGAGGCAGAGGCGGGCAGATCACGAGATCGGGAGATCGAGACCATCCTGGCTAACAGGACAAAACCCTGTCTCTACTAAAAATACAAAAAGAATTAGCCATGCATGGTGGCAGGTGCCTGTAGTCCCAGCTACTCATGAGGCTGAGGCAGAATGACATGAACCCGGCAGGCAGAACTTGCAGTGAGCCGAGATCGCACCACTGCATTCCAGCCTGGGTGACAGACCAAGACTCTGTCTCAAAAAAATAAAAATAAAAATAAAATCAGCAATTCATTCAAATTTGCTAAAAAACAAAACCAAAAACGTTGGGTCTGCCAAACAAAACACATTAAGAGATCAGATTTGGCTTGAGTGGTGTCAAAGTTTCCAAAATACCTTCTGGCTTCAGACTTGGGTGATCCTATATAACCTATTTCTTCCCCTTTTGCTAAAACAGATGGTAGTACTCCCTGTATCCAAATTATGACAGCTTTAGAGGAGCTCTTTGGCAAATGCTGGATTTTGAAAAATCTACAAGGCCTTGAAGGTTAAAATATATTCTTTTTTCATAGCAGCACTATTGATAAAATTCAGAGGCTTCCTACCACGGGAGGCCATGGTAGGAGAATTGCTTCAGCCCAGCAGTTCGAGACCAGCTTGGGTATCACAGTAAGACTTCGTCTCTACAAAAAATAAAAAGTTAGCTGGTTGTAGTGGCACCTGCCTGTAGACCTAGCTATTTGGGAAGCTGAGGTAACAGGATCATTTGAGCTTGGAAGGTCAAGGCTGCAGTGATGAGCTGTGATTGTACCACTGTACCCCAGCCTGGGCAATACAGCAAGGACCTGTCTCAAAAAATCAGAGGCTCCAGAAGTTAATTGCCTGTTTTTATTGTCCCTTTCAGGAACAATTAGTGTGATTTAACTCCAAGATTCAGAACTGCTCTTCTAAATATTTTACTTCCTGTTCTGCCTTTCCATCTCGATGTGAAAGAATCAATTTTGGTTTCCACTTGGATGAGGCATATTTATATGCTTGGCTTATGGTGTTCAGCAAAGAAATCTTCATTGTCTTTAACCTGGCAATATTTCACCACATATTCTGTTCCTCTTCCTTAACAGAACTATCTAGGGATGTTCTTGAATTTCAGCTAGATGAATAAATTAAGTGTTTGACTTTTAGAAGTTAACATGGCAATTTAGATTTTTTTGAAAAGCTATTTATATGGATCCAAAACATAAAAAGGTAAACATAATGAATGGATTTGCAGTGAAATTCTTTAATACAAGTGTGTTTTTAAAGCTGGGTTTCTTGGATTTGACTGGCTGGGATGTGTTATTTACTTTATGTCAATGAGCTATTCTACAAACAAGTGGACCTGACTTTAACTTAAAGTTCAGAGCAGATGTTGACAATGAGAAGGAAGCATCTGAGTACATAAAACAAGAATGACGTGTTCAGAGAAACCACATACCTTACTGTGACTGAGCTGACTACAGAGGACAAACAAGAGGCTCTGAATGACAATTCTGAGCCATGATTTGCCCTTGTCCCAATAATGAGTCAACCCCACCCTTCCACATCAGAGAGTATGTTAACCATCACTGAAGGTTTAACATTTAAAACTGAATCGGAAAGAGTCAGGTAATTATTTGATCATTTCAGCCCTGTCATCTGATGTCATATTGGTAAAAGATTTGGATTTTAAGTTTTTTACTCATGTATTCAGCTAGCTTTTCAGATTCAATGGTGGAAACAGACTCTAAGCTCCAGAGAGGAAGGGGCCACATCTTCTTCACCCCACAATGCCTTCTAAATGCACTCAATTCATTTTGTTGAATGAAAGATATTTGATTAATCATTTGAATATATAGGAGATTTAGGTGAGTAGGCTTTCAATGAATTCATTCATTCATTTCATACAGATTTGTTGAGCTTTCCCTATGTGCCAATCATAATTCTTAGTGCTAGACATAGGGGATAGACTTGTGGGCTAGTCCCTTAACAAATAACAATCTGTTGTAATAAATGTTGTAGCAGGGATGCTTAAATTGGTGTGAGACCTTGGAGGAGGAATGACTGATGTAGAGTTTCATGGATGGCATCAAGATGAGAGAAACATTTGGGCTCAGTCTTGAAGGAAGAGTTGGAATTGGAGAAAGGCATTCCAGCTGCCTCCACCTACTAACAGGAACTGAAGAGTCAAAGCTTGGACAAGGGAGGGAGCCTGCTAAAATGCTGAGTCACGAGCTGTGGGTTGGGGGACACAGATTTGTGGGATATCCTAGCGTTACAGTAGACTTTTAGAAGAAAGAATCAGGTAACTGGCTACTTATTTAAAGATCTGGATATCTGATGTCATATGGACAAAACATGGTTTTATAAAATCAATGTTTTCATTTTTGTTCATAATTTTTGAATAACATTATAGTTTTAGTGATGGACGACTGTAAGCGTCATGAGGGCAAGAATGATTGTCATGATTTCTTAGTGTCCTTTGGTAATTAATGAAATAACCTGTGCTCTGCTAATGGGTAAATTGTGGGTGATGAGGAACCATGGAAGAATTTGAAAACTTGGAAGCAGAATTGAGATGACCAGAGAGCCGTGGTTTAGGAAGATCCATCTGGCAGCAGCTCGGCAGATGCCCTGCAGCAGGGAGACAGTGTAGGCTGAGGGATCCATCTGTAGGCAGTTGTGATGGTCCAGGCATTCGCAGAAAAGATGGAGAGGAAGAGTCTGATTGCAGAACTCTTTGGGGGACCCTGGTATGCTGGAGACGAGGGGCTGGGATTCAAGGAAGAGCTGGAATGCAATGAAGTCAGGCTCAGTGCTTGGGCAAATGGAATTATGGTCATGACAGTTTTCCAGATAAAATTCAGGAGGAGAAATTAAGAATTGAGTTTGAGGGGCCTGGGCACATCCAGTTGAGATCTTGACATGGAAAATGGTGAAAAATTGGTTAGAAATGTGGATCTAGAGTTCTGAAGAGAGGTCAGGGCTGGGGATGGAGACTTCAGACTTCTTGCTTGAGTATCTGTGATCAGTTGGTGGCTTTTGAGAGAGCCTGGGAGAGTCTTGTGGGAGTGGGCTCACGAAAGCAAGGGGGCAGTGGTTCGTAAAAACAGAGAAGTAAACAGTGTCAAGAATGAGGAGGCTGTGTTGACGAACAGTGAGGAGTCAGGGAACGCCATAGTGAAAATACTTTTTCTTGTTTGGATGCATCAGAAGCCAGAAATCACTGAGTAGAGGAATGATGAGAAGGTGAGGAAGCAGAGGTAGGGAGAGTACCCTTTCCTGTTTTTCTAAGAAAACCTTTGAAAGATGCAACTACAGTAACAAGATCTAACACTCACTAAATAGTTACTTTATGCCAAACTCCTTGCCTGTGCTTCATAGCCAGGCTTGAAATCCCCTGTAGGTTTTAGCATATGCTTGGATGGATACTAGAAACATGCTCATGTGAAATACAAACTTAAAATGGGGTTCTTCATTTGCTTTTTGCTGCACATTGAATTACCACCTTTTTTTGAAAACTGGTTTTGAAAGGGAGATCCTAGGAGTCTTTGGGATAAGGAAGGGGTCTCTGAACTGGGGAAAGAGCAGCAAACTGGAGTATGAAGAATGCAAAGATGAACCTGACTGTGCAGTGCTTAAGAGAAAAAGTCAGCCATTTGTCAACTTTCATTCTACCAACAAGTACCCTAATAACTGTGCTGCAACATCTGGAAAGGGGGTGCTAACCAGCTATGTGGTTTCCTGATTTGAGGAGAAAAGGAAAGAAGGAAAGAGGGACGGAAGGAAGAAAGGGAAGGAAAGACAGGAAACAAAAGAAAACCTTGTTTGGTCTTCAGTGCCTCTTGATTTTGCCTTTTTCTGGCTGTCAGTGACCTGGGATCTTTTCAGTGATCTAAAAGCAGCCTATGATTGTCATTCTGGTCTTTCCTCACTAAGACTTCCTTCTTCCTATTTGCTGACTTTTCTTTCCATCAGGAAATTATTCTAAGAGATGTTAAAAATGCCATTTCCATATCATATTATTATTTTTGGGTGAGGGGAGAGATGTGATACTAGTATGTGTGTGTATGTGTGTTTTAAGTGCAGTTGAATCTGAAATAATGAAAACCTAGAACCAAGTATCTAACAGAAGATGTGCTATTGTGGCAGGGAAGGAGGAGAGTCGAGGATGTTCTGGCCAGAGGTCTTTACAGGGAAAGTACCTTAAAGATTTTTGGGGGAGCTATAGGAGAATAAAAAATAACTTTTTGTGGCTACCAATTATATCTAAAGGGATTAAAAAAAAAAACAGTGATACTTTATATTCAGATTACTATGTGCCAGGCACTGGGCTAAATGTTTTACAGAAATTAACTCATATAATTATTACCACAATCTGATGAGGTAAATCCTGCCATTCCCCTCACTTTTCAGATGAAGAAAAAGAGGCACAGAGCTATTTAAGTAACTTGCTGAAGGTCACACTCTTGGCTGGTACCAGAGCTGTGATGTACACTCAGGTTATCCAGGACACCAGCCAGTGTGCTTATTCCTTATGTGAAATTTTCTAGAATAGATGTTCTTGTGTACTCATAGACGTAAGTATCTGTGTGTGTACTTGTATGACACTGTAGTTACTGAAAACACAGAGAAGCGGAAATTCAACCAGCCATTCTTGTGAACCACATAATACCTTTACCAAATGATCACAGCCTCTCTTCTGCTACCTTTCCCACACTGAGAGGTTGTTTTGTTAATTTGAGCAAATTAATAGGTGACAGTCATTATCCTGACAGCCTTATAATTATCGTCATTCACACCATTATCTTTGTTAGAATCTTCTCAGGGGTTTTCCTGCCAGCCCCACGCCTGTTCTGTTGGGAACTGCGGAAAAAGCAGAACTGGGGAAAGAGCAGAACACTGGGTTATGAAAAATGCCAAGATAAACTCAACTGTGCAGTGCTTAAGAGACAAAGTATTGTAATCCCAGCACTTTGGGAGGCTGAGGCAGGTGGATCAACTGAGGTCAGGAGTTCGAGACAAGCCTGGTCAACATGGTGAAACCCCATCTTTACTAAAAATACAAAAAAAAGAAAAAATTAGCCAGGCATTTTGGCGGATGCCTGAAATCCCAGCTACTTGAGAGGCTGAGACAGGAGAATCGCTTGAACCTGGGAGGTGGAGGTTGCAGGGAGCCAAGATCGCGCCATTGCACTCCAGCCTGGGTGACAAGAGTGAAACTGTCTCAAAAAAAAAAAAAAGAAAAAAATAAAAAGAGACGAAGTGTTGACTTTTGTCAGCTGAGTGTGGCTTGGACACAAAGAATTGGGGCAAGTATCTGGGCATTGACTGCCCAGAGATTCTTGGAGCTGCTCCTCCTGGGTCTTTTCCTTGGCTACTGCACAGCAGAGGGGTGGCATTTTGGGTGGTTGAACCTGTGCTTGGCTATTTGGGACAATGGGAAAGAGATGGAACAAGACTTTTCTCTCTGCTGGCTGGCAGTGGTGTGTCTTGCCCTTTCTGGAGCCACAAGGGTGAAACCGTGCTCATTCTCTAGCCAGAGACCAGCCAACAGATTCTGGGGATTTGCCACATCAAAGTGTGGGGTTAATAGCATTGCCACCACCAGTGCGGACAGCATCAAATGCAGCAAGTGAATGAGCAGGCAACTGTACATTCCTTTGGTCTTCCTCTATGGTCCAGTGTGCTTAGGAAAAAAAGTCGTATTCTCCTGAAAGAATCTAATTATTCTGCTCTTTTGTTTTATAAAGTTTTGTTTAAGTGTTCTAAGTATTAAGAAATAACTAAAGATTTAAAAGTTTTAAAAGCCCTACGTCTCTAAATGATCCAGTAACTGGTTGTTGTTCTAGAATTCTGGAGTAACCAGTAACTACTCCTTAGACAATGGCTATGAAATTACCAGAAATCCCTTAAGTTCCAGATTCTTCAATACCAGAAAAAAAATCCTAAGGTTGTGAAAGTAATAGCTCACATTTATTAAGC
>NW_012116944.1:638947-664067 GCF_000951035.1 Colobus angolensis palliatus
ACTACCTGCCTAGCAGTGAGCTTTGAATTTGCAACCCCACTCTTACCCTGTTTTACAAATGAGAAGACAGGCTCAAAGCCAACAAGCAATTGGCTTAAAATCCCATGCTAAGTAGCACAGACTGGACCAGAACTTAGATACAAACTTGATTTAAAAAGCATCTGATCTTAACCATTACTCAGTTCCTATGGTTCTGGAACCAGATATTAGAAAAATGTGCCTTCTTCCTATCTACTCCATCTTGATGGTAAGACTAAGAAGAATAAAGGAAAGCTAGGAAGTAATTGAAAAAATTGTTAACTTGCTTAAAATAGTTTTCTGTGTTCTCCTTCCTCCATGTGTACCTAAAGCAGCCCAAGGTCACTGATGTTGACCTCAGAAACTCTGAATTTATGTTTTATTCTCATTGTTCAGATTCCTCTTTCATGATATTTAGGCATTCCTGCACCTGAGGAGAAGCTTTGCTCTGTTGCTCCTTTGTTTGAGGAGCTATAATACCAATGAAGTAAGCAGCACCTAATTTCCTGATTTTGTTTCCGTCACACAAACCTGTTACTAGGTTAAAAATTTGGGTGTAGGTATAGGTGGGGAGAGTGGATGTGGGTGGGGAGGAGGGCCATTGACCCGGTATGTGGGCTCATATTTATGAAAAGTCTCATGCAGTTGTTAATTTTATCTCTAAGTCAGGCCATATATTTGGTCATTGTAACTGTGTGTTTATAGCATTCATCTTTTAAAAAGTAAGTTGCCAAGACCAGCTTGGTTGGGGAGACTCTAATGCAGCAGCACTAGAGGAATTAAAGACACACACACAGAAATATAGAGGTGTGAAGTGGGAAATCAAGGGTCTCACAGCCTTCAGAGCTGAGAGCCCTGAACAGAGATTTACCCACATGTTTATTAACAGTAAGCCAGTCATTAGCATAGTTTCTTTAGATTTTAGATTAACTAAAAGTATCCCTTATGGGAAACAAGGGGATGGGCTAGTTATCTGCAGCAGGAGCATGTCCTTAAGGCACAGACCGCTCATGCTATTGTTTGTGGTTTAAGAATGCCTTTAAGCGATTTTCCGCCCTGGGTGGGCCAGGTGTTCCTTGCCCTCATTCCCATAAACCCACAACTTTCCAGCATGGGCTTTATGGCCATCATGAACATGTCACAGTACTGCAGAGATTTTGTTTATGGCCAGTTTTGGGGCCAGTTTATGGCCAGAATTTGGGGGGCTCTGTTCCCAACAAGATTTATCATGTTATAACTTACATCCAGTAAAATTCAACAATTATAAGCATACAGTATGATGAGTTTTGACAAATTCACATGGTCAGGGTTTACATTAATTTTTTTGGATTTATTAAATTATAAATTACGTATAATTCACTTATTTAAAGTGTATCGCTCCCTTGATGGCTTTAGTATATTTAGAGTAGTACAACCATCACTACAATCAATTTTAGAGCATTTCCATCACCCCTGAAAGAAACCTCATATGCATTAGCAGTCACTCCCTATTTCTCCCTACCCCAAAACCTCCCAGCCCTAGGCAGCCACTAGTCTGCTTTCTGTCTCTACAGATGTGCCAGTTCTGAACATTTCACATAAGTGGAGTCATACAATATGTGGTCTCTTTCAATTATGTTTTCTCACTTAGCTTAAGGTTTTTAAGGTTGTACATGTTGTTGCATGTGTAAATATTTCATCCCTTTTTATTGCTGAATAATAGTCCATTGTGTAGATGGAGTCTCGCTCTGTGACCCAGGTTGGAGTGCAGTGGCACCATCTAAGCTCACTGCAACCTCCACTTCCTGGATTTAAGCGGTTCTCCTGTTGCAGCCTCCCAAGTAGCTGGGATTACAGGCACCTGCCAACAGAGCTGGCTAATCTTTATGTTTTTAGTAGAGACGGGGTTTCACCATGTTGGCCAGGCTGGTCTTAAACTCCTGGCCTCAAATAATCCGCCCACCTTGTCCTCCCAAAGTGCTGGAATTACAGGCATGAGCCATTGCACCTGGCCAAATATTTAGTATATTTAATATATTCTATCTATAGTCTATCTTAATATGTAGACTATTTTCTATATATATTCATCACTGTTTGGCTAATAGCATTAATTTTTAAGATGTAGATATTTAACCAAAACCTAGGTTTTCATATCCTCTTTTTTGTTTTCTTTCAATATTTAGTATGCTAGTAGTCAGAAACATGAAAGTAGCTTAATCCCATCTTGACTTCTGAGACAATCTGATCAAGGCCACCACAACTGGATTTACAGTTGTACTAAAATTATTATTTGGAGGCCGGGCACAATGGCTCATGTCTTTGATCCCAACACTTTGGGAGGCCGAGGTAGGTGGATCACGAGGTCAGGAGATTGAGACCATCCTGGTTAACATGGTGAAACCTTGTCTCTACTAAAAATACCAAAAAAAAAAATTAGCCGGTCGTGGTGGTGGGTGCCTGTAGTCCCAGCTACTCGAGAGGCTGTGGCCGGAGAATGGCGTGAACCTGGGACATGGAGCTTGCAGTGAGCCGAGATCGCGCCACCGCACTCCAGCCTGGGTGACAGAGCAAGACTCCATCTCAAAAAAAAAAAAAAAAATATATATATATATATATATATGTATATATATCATTTGGAGTTCACCCCCTGGAATAGCTATTTCAAACTGTAGAAAATGCTTATAGAATTGTGTGTATACACACACACACACACATATACAGAACGAAGATGACTCAATATGATTTTACAAAGAGTTTTAATACTTTAGAAGCACAACAGGGTGGATTCTTTTTCTTTTCCTTAAAAACCGATGTTGATATATAACTATATTTATTTGACCTTAGAAGAGAAATGATACACTGACATTTTGAAATGTCATTGGAAAGTGCCAAAATTAAGTCATTGGTGACTATAACTTTTAAAGGACTTACGTTAGTGTTAACGTGATGACATTTGCTAATATATAAATCAACAAAGAGAGTAGTTTTACCTGACAGTTTAGGTCTTTGACCCAGAGGAGACTTATTTTAAAGTTCTATCCTACTTAAAAATGGTTATAAAAATCAGTTATAAGTGTGTTGACACTGTTGCAGCTGATGACTGCAGATGCACTTTTTACCCCTTGAACAGTATAAAATGAAATTGTTTAAGAAATGGGAAAGCGAAAGTAGAAGTCAAATAATAGATGTGGTAGGGAGAAGGCGGATTCAAGAACTAGAGAAATGATCACTTGTGTTATGCCTCTCATGAAATGAAATGTAATTAATTTGTATTTGAGTTATGAGCTTCATTTTGCATTAAATATATTTGTTTACCTATTTTTAGAATTCCCCCCAAAAATCTACATTTTTGCTTACATTTCATTAAAACACCCAAAGAATGACTTGTTTACCTACATTTTTTGTTTGTTTGTTTTTAGGTATTGGTTAATTATTTCTCAATTCCCAGGATTCCTTCACTCAAACTGAGGTGGTATAGGATAAATGATATATGTTTGGAGGGACAAAAGTCATTGAGGGGAAGAGTGACATCAGTATTACAACTGCTTCTGGCTGAACAGGTTTGCTCTTTAGTTTATAAAACTTGTTACCAACATTGGAGTCAGAGCTAAAATATAATTTTCAGTAGCTTTTGAAGTGTTTCATTTTAACAGCTTTATTGAGGTATAACTCATACATGATAAAATTGATCCATTTCATGTGTGCAGCTCAGTGATTTTTAGGATGTTCATAGAGTTGTGCTACCTGTACCACAATCTAATTTTAAAATGTTTTCATCATCCCACAAAGAAGCCCTGCACCCTTTAAGTCATTCCCCATTTCCACCCCTGAAACTTTTTTCCAAAGTGGCTTCAGCCTTTTCATCTGCACCAGCAGCGTGTGAGGGTTTCAGTTCACCTCCTCACCCGTGGCTTATAGGCTTAAAGTGTCATAAATGTAACTGTAGCAAAGTCATGGAACCCAGCATGCTTTAGACTTTTGACTCACCTCACAGATGACTAGATCAAGGCAAAATCAACCTGGAATCAACAATTTTTTCCCAAGATAAAGTCACAGGATTCTAAGCTCTTAAAATAGAGTGCTTCAGCACCAGACAGTCTGGTAGTGATTGAGATTCAAATAAAAATGTGCTACTGTTGAACTCCTTTTGTATTTCAAGTGAAAAGTCTATGTATGAATCTTTAAGGAGATATTTATAGACAATGCTCAAATGGGGGTTATTAGGGAACGATTATTTTGGGGAAGGGAGCAAAGGCAACAGGAAACTGTTTTATTTATTTATTTCCTTATTTATTTAGAGATGGAGCCTTGCTCTGTCACCTAGGCTGGAGTGCAGTAGCATGATCTCGGCTCACTGCAAGCTCTGCCTCCTGAGTTCAAGCGATTCTCCAGCCTCAGCCTCCTGAGTAGCTAGAAATACAGGCGTGTGTTACCTTGCCCAGATAATTTTTGTATTTTTGTATTTTTTAGTAGAGATGGGGTTTCGCCATGTTGGCCAGGCTGGTCTTGAACTTCTGACCTCAGGTGATCCACCCGCTTCGGCCTCCCAGAGTGCTGAGATTACAGGCGTGAGCCACCCCACCTGGCCGTTTTTTTTTTTTTTTTTTTGAAAAAATATTCCACCACTTAGATAATATAAATGATTTATTCTACAATATATAGAAACAATTATTTCTTGGGGTTATAAACACAGACTTCTTGAAACTCATTCTTCTTGAATTTACATGGAGAGTATCATTTTTCTAATCTTGTTTTGCTATGTGAGCCCTGTAAGAACTGCCCTCTACAACTCCACCAAACCTATCAGGCCTATCCTGATTACACATGTATGTTCATGTTGTTCCTCTTGCCTTGGCCGCCCTTATATGAATCTCTTCATTGTTCTTTAGAACTAACCTACTTTATGAGGCCTTTCCACTCCTGCTCCCACCTTGAGTGCTTTCATTTCCTTTAACTCCTAAACATTTAATATCCATCCACTTGTTTGGCACCCAATCGTGTACATACTCTCTTGTGCACATACCTTCCCACATGGAGACACTTTCCCATGTACACATATCTTACCTTCCTAAGTGAGTTAAAAGAGCTTCTGATGTCAGGGACCATACCTTCTATGTCTTCTGGTCTCCCTTAGTAACTAGTGCAATATAACGTAAGTGTAAGTGATCAAGAACATTTTGAATAAAGACCACTTTCTTCTTCTTCTATTTTTTTTCTTTTTGAGACAGCATCTTGATCTGTTGCCCAGGGTGGAGAACAGTGGCATGATCATGGCTCACTGCAGCCTTGACCTCCTCGGCTCAAGCTATCATCCTGCCTCAGCCTCCCAAGTAGCTGGGACCACAGGTGCATGCCACCACACCCAACTAATTTTTAAGACCACTTTTATCTTGCTGCATTTCTGTAAACATTAGGATAAATAGGCTTAGTGGAAATTTTAGTTAATATGGAATTTTTATTAAAAAGAATGCCAGATAAGGGAATTTATCATATTAGATCATAAAATATGAAGAAGGGACGATAATAGGAAGAAATTTTCTTAAAAACAGATACTGCACATCTATATTTCTTATATTCTATGGTCATCAACAATATTCCTCAGCTTTACCTTTGTCCCAAATGGGACCAAATGGAGTATAGACGGTTAAAATAATCAACTTGAAATTACTGCATACTCACAATATATTTATCCACGTAAATATATTGTGCAAGTAAAGAAATGAGTATCAATAACTTAACAAAATAATTTACTGGGTTAGCTCACAAACGTGGAAGGCTGGAGAAACCAGGCTTCGGTATCTCTGGGAGGTCAAAGTAGTAGAACTGACAGAGGTCTCTTCAGTGCACTTTCATGGGGATCCGGAATCTCTGCAGATTTTCCTTTTCTTTCCTTATAGCATTTCACTCAAGATTCAGGCATTTCAATCAAGATTCAGAGTCCTGAAAGCCTACTGGCTTCTCCTGGGTTATCTGCCCTTTATTGCTCAAGGTTGAGGAAACTTAATTAACAGTCCCACAAGCCCTCTAGCCGTAGGGCAGATCTATATCCTCAAAAAGGAAGTCGAGCACCATTACCAAAAAGGAGAAATGAAGACTAGCCTATTTATAAAATCACCTTACGCAGTACAGAATATCAGAAAAACAGGTGGTGAGAGGCACCTAGGGAATAGAGGAAGCCACGAGAGGAGGGTGCTAGAGTGACAGAATACAGGAAATCACTAAATGGTAGTTTTCACTGTGTTCTATTGAGACTACATGTATCTTAAACTCTGAGATGATGACAGATCAGAAGCTGTTAGTCATCACTATAAAAACTTGCCTTTCTAGTCAGAGTTGATGTGCATGGGAACTTTGTATTTCCAAGGTTTGCTCTCGTAAATATTTACTGTGAGAATTTCTTTGGCTCTTGTCCTACATCCTGAAATGTCACCGAAGGCAAGGCATGGCAATGCAAGGTAGGGCAGAGGTATGTGGTGTAGAAAGGCATTTTTGTCTACTTAGATTTGAAAACTGGTAAGGGAGATAATTCTCTTCATCCTCCCCCATTACCTGCAAACCTCTCAGGAATACTGGCTTTATTCATGATTCTGGTGCTTTGTCTCTATAAATGTGTACTTTTCCTGAAGTGCTGTGACTGGAGCATTTGAATGAAGAACAATCTCATATGCATTTGTCTTCATACAACCTCTTAGTCTCTTCAGGTGTTTGGCTATTTTATCATATCCTATCTAGTTTGAGGAGTTCAGACAATATTTTCTTTAAAGAGGATTCTGAACAGAAATTGTAAAGTACTAAATTGTCATTAGAAAGACCAGCATTACATTGTTTACTTTTACAATAGAGTAGGTAAGAGAGTTTACGGAGAGAGTAAATGTCCAATGGAGGAACATATTTGATTACTACAAAAGTTTCTGATTTGGAAGTTTGGATAATTCTGTTAACGCAATCATGTGGTTTGAGTGTCTGGATTTTATACCTACAGTTTTGTTCACTACTTGTAACATCTTTCTGTTTTTGGTTATTAAATGTTGAAAGTTAATTTGTATAAAGACTTATGGCACATGGTGACATGAGTTCCGCCCATTGCTCTGAAATCAAAGTGAAGAAATAAATCCACGGAAGCCCAGGCAAATGATGGGTGTAGCTATGACTCTCTAAAGGTAGCCAAATGCCTTGTCATCTAATTAGGCTGCGTGTGAATGCATACTTGATATTCCTACTGTCTTCAGACATTATCTGTTGAAACCACAGCCAAGTGCATGGTTTGGCAGAATCTGTGGGCAAAGACTCTGTTGCACCTGACTGTAAACTTGGCATAGTGAAGAGACATGGAAGGTGCAGGTTAAGTGGGAGGCCCTGCTGGGGACTTGAAGGTTAGGCCTTGGATCTCCAAATCCATTGCCATGTAAGCTGTTTAGAAAAAGAAGAAAAATTTTTCTTTTCTTTTCTTGCCTTTTGTTGCTGTTGTTGTTGAGACAGGGTCTCACTGTGTCCCCCAGGCTGGAGTGCAGTGGTGCAATTACTGCTCACTGTAACCTCAGACTCCTGGACTCAAGCCATCCTCCTACCTCAACCTTTTGAGCAGCTGAGACTACAGCTGCACCACCACACCAGGCTAATTTTTGTATTTTTTTGGTAGAGATAGGGTTTCACTCTGTTGCCCAGGCTGGTCTCAAACTCCTGTCCTTAAGCCATTTACCTGCCTTGACCTCCCGAAGTTCTGGGATTACAGGCTTGAGCCACTGTGCCCAGCCCAGATTTTTAAATAAAGTAAACACCATTTGGGTACCAACACTAGTAGAAATCAAAAAGAAAAATAGACCAATTTTTCCTATGAATTAAAAAATCCCTCTCCCAAAATAGACTAACATAGTCAAAATAAATGCATGAACCAGGGAAATTTAATCCAATAATTCATGGATGCTTCAGCAGTAGAAAACATATAGTTTACCATATTAAAAGTTATAAAGGGAAAATTGTATGACTATCTTCCTATACACTGGAAACACATTTGATAAAATATAATAACGATTACTTATAATAACACTCAAAAATATAAAAATGCAAATTACTTTAACTTTGTAAAAGAAATCCAACTAAGCACCAGAGACACCATCATGGTATTTGAGGGCATTCCCACTAAAGTTAGGAATTAGACAAAAATGTATACTTTTGTAAATTGATATTATTCTCTATGTACTGTTCAATGCAAAGACAAAAGAAGGAAATTAGGGGCCAGGCACGGTGGCTCACGCCTGTAATCCCAGCACTTTGGGAGGCTGAGGCGGATGGATCACCTGAGGTCAGGGGTTCAAGACCAGCCTGGCCAACATGGTGAAACCCCATCTCTACTAAAAATACAAAAAATTAGCTGGGCATGGTGGTGGGTGCCTGTAATCCCAGCTATTCAGGAGACTGAGGCAGGAGAATTGCTTGAACCTAGGAGGTGGAGGTTGCATTGAGCCAAGATCGTGCCATTGCACTCCAGCCTGGGCAACAAGAGCAAAGCTCCGTCTAAAAAAAAAAAAAAAAAAAGAAGGAAATTTGAAGTATAAATATTTAAGACATATAAGGAGATAAAAATTGTAACTGTAGGCAACTATATGACTGTATTGCATTGTGTACTGTATATTCAGAAAGTCATCTGAAAATCCACCACAAACAGGATAATTTTGTAAGGAAGTGGGGTTAAAATTAACATACAGACATCAATAGCTTTTAAACATACAAACAGAAGACAAATAAAAGAAATGACCCCAATTACAATATTAGCAGCAAGGATAAAATCTATAAAAATACAGTACAATGAACTATTTTTTTTTTTGAGACCGAGTCTCGCTGTCGCCCAGGCTGGAGTGCAGTGGCCGGATCTCAGCTCACTGCAAGCTCCGCCTCCCGGGTTTACGCCATTCTCCTGCCTCAGCCTCCCCAGTAGCTGGGACTACAGGCGCCAGCCACCTCGCCCGGCTAGCTTTTTTGTATTTTTTTTAGTAGACACGGGGTTTCACCGTGTTAGCCAGGATGGTCTCAAACTCCTGACCTCGTGATCCGCCCGTCTCGGCCTCCCAAAGTGCTGGGATTACAGGCTTGAGCCACCGCGCCCGGCCAGTACAATGAACTATTGAGGAACATTTTAAACACTAAGAACATAGACGGAGACTTGAACAAATGCAAAACATATTATGTTCTTAGAATGAGTTGACATCGTAAAAGGTCAATTCTCCATATATCAACTTTTGCATTTAACTCAGTCCTAATGAAAGCATCATCTGATTTCTTTTTGAACCAGACAGGCTGATTCTGAAGTTCATATAGAACAGAAAACATGAATAGCTACAAAATATTGCAAAAGGAGTGTAATTATAAAGACAGAAAAAGCCCCATTAGAGAGTAACATATGGTAAAAGAACTTTTATAAAAAATATTCTGTGATTAAACAAATGTAATGATGTATGAATACACAGACCAATGGAACAGAATAGAATATCCAAATACACCTAAGAATTAGGAATTTCAGCTGACTTTTCATCTCCAAAATGATACACCACATTTATACTATAAGAAATGCAAGTTGAGTGAGCTGAGATCATGCCACTGCACTCTAGCCTGGGCGACAGACTGAGACTCCGTCTCAAAAAAAAACAAAAAAAAAGAAAAAGAAATGCAAGTTGAAACTATGATGAAATGCTATTTTAAAATCAAGAAATTTGCAAAAATCCAAAAGTTTCACAACACATTCAAAATCCTGGAGACAGGATTTTGAATTAGTTCAATGCTCTTGAACTTAATTTGGTAGTATTTGGCCTCAATGATCCTCCCACCTCAGCCTTTTGCAATACTTTCTGAAATTACAATTATAATTGTATATTCCCTTTGACTCAGCAATTCCTTTTTTGGATTTTATCTAACAGATGTACCTATAAGCAAAAAGGTATATGAATATGTAAGGTTTTTCACTGCACATTGTTTTTCATTGAAGCCATAGGGACTGGTCAAACAAACTTAAGATAAAGTTCCATACTGGAATATAGTACAGAAGTAAGAAATGAATAAGGAAGGTCAGTATGCATTGATGTGCAAGATCTTCAAGATATTTGTCAAGTGAAAGAGAACACATACCAATGTATATAATATGCTCTTTTTTGTGTAAAAAATAGAGGAAATCTATATTTGAGTTTGCCAGTGTATGCATAAAGAAACCTTAGAAGGATATACAAGAAACAAGATGCACTGGTTACCTGTGGAGGAGATAAGGCTTAGGTGGGAAATAGGTAGATAGGGGACTGTTCGTCTTTTGTCTTTTTTTCATTTTGAACCGTGCAAGTGTTTTTGCTATTGAATAAGTAAATAAATAAGCAAGCATACAGCCATATGGTCTAAGTACATCCTATGTACTTATAAAAATGACTAAGGATGCTGTCTATGTATTGATAGGAAAAAATCTCTCAGGATGTTAAGTGGACA
The DNA here is from genome assembly GCF_000951035.1 of Colobus angolensis palliatus. NCBI lineage: Eukaryota > Metazoa > Chordata > Mammalia > Primates > Cercopithecidae > Colobus > Colobus angolensis. The sequence goes on from NW_012116944.1 coordinate 649,409, forward strand.
AAGGAAGGTGGGGAGTGTAATGTATAATACACTACTTTTTTATGAAAAAGACATTGAGAAAATTTGCTTGGTTTTGCTTATACATGCATAAAGAAACTGGAAAAATACTCCAGTCAGTGAGCATTGTGATGTGCTGCCAGTTCCCCTCCAGGCCCCCTTCAGGAATGACAGAATCCTTGCCCCAACTGTCGAGAATGCTGGCAGCTCTTATGGGGATAGATTGCCTCCTCTGAAGGGAGCCACCTCACCTTGGATCACCACGCATTCCTGGGTAGCCACATCCAGTGTATGATCAACGTGGAAGTATGGATGGGAAGCTCCCAGCACCCAGCTCAGCACAGCTCTGAAGGGTCATCCCGACTTTAGAAATCCCCTTCTTTAGAACTGGAAAGTTATCCGCAGCTGATCTGCTCCCTTTGCCACCTATGCCCTTCCGTAGGCATCAACTAGAGAGCATTCCTAATCAGTCTCCTTCTTGCTAGGAATCTGCTTCCTAGGGAACTCAAGAAACTAAAAACTAAGAAACTAAAATTAGTGGCTCTCTGTGTTTGAGGAGGGTGGGAACCTGGTGAAGGTAGACAAAGTTGAGAAGGCTATATTTCACTTTACGCCTTTTTAGAATTAAAAAAATTGTACCATGTATATGCATCATTTATTCAAATAATAAATGCAAATGTATTTGTTAACTTGCTATGTCAGTGATATTTTATGCTTTTCCATGCATGTCTTTGGAGAACCTTTTTTATTTTTTACTTTCGGAGGAGATATTTTAACCCCAAGTGCCGTGTCCTACCACACTCTAAATAAGCTTTTCTTTTCTGTTTGTTTTTGTTTAGGACCTGCAGAGAAACGTCTCCTGATTTTGTCTTACAATGGAACTTAAAAAGTCACCTGACGGTGGATGGGGCTGGGTGATTGTGTTTGTCTCCTTCTTTACTCAGTTTTTGTGTTACGGATCCCCGCTAGCTGTTGGAGTCCTGTACATAGAATGGCTGGATGCCTTTGGTGAAGGGAAAGGAAAAACAGCTTGGGTTGGATCCCTGGCAAGTGGAGTTGGCTTGCTTGCAAGTAAGTGGATACATTTATGCCTCTCTTTACTCTTTAATCATTTAATTATGCTTACTACATCATGAACATTATACAAGGCAGAGAGGGCTTTCTTTTCAAAGTATAACGTATCTTTTCCCACCTTCATTAAAATGATTGTACTTTCACTGTAATAAATCTGTGTGAAAATACAGGCACTCCCTAAGATGTTAAATCATCCATCCATTCATTCATTTCTTTATTCATTTATTTTCTACGATGTGCCAGGCAGTGAACTAGATGCTACAAATGAAAAGATGAACAGCAAACACATGGTTCCTGCCCTTAAGAGGCTCACAGTCTTGTAAGACACACACATGAATGAGTAAGAATGAGTCAGGGAGATGAAAGTAGTGATCCAGGTACATTCAAGGTGTTCAAGGTACACTGGTAAGGACCAAAGAACCAAATGGCTCTCGGCAGCCCTCTAAGCAGCTTCTACATGGCTTGTGATTACTCTTCTTTGCTTCAGATACACTGTGGTCAAATCACATGTCCTGTGGTCATGAGAACTTCACAAGAGAAAGCAGACATAGCAAAGAGTCTCACAAAATCCAGTCCAATCCAATCACAAAATTAAAATCCTCATTAAAGATTTTAATATAGTGTTATGTATAAGATATATGTGATATATTTTGTGTGTCTCCAAAAGTGATATTCTTGATGAACAGTTACATATGATGTAATAGTGATTCCTGTCATCTTTAGAGAGAACAGTAGAGACTTTTTATTTCCCTTTGCACCATTAAAATCATATGCCATTTCAACTTCTAGAATCATAGTTGGAACTCTGCAGTAATATTTAGTGACCATTACTCCAACACATTTGGAACTATTTAAGCACAAAAGGTGGTGATCTAGATAGAGTCAGTAGCTCTGGGCTCTCTTCCTGTATGCTATGAACTCACCATTATTCATTGAGCAAATCACTATCTCTATTCTTATGGGGAAAATAAGGACATTAAATATGATTTGTAAGGTATTTTTCAGCTCTAAAATGGTTTCTTGAAAATATGCTTAAAACAAAATGTATTAGTCATTCCTTCTTTTAAATATGCTTCTCTCCTGAATTTTAAAGGGGATGTCTTTCAAAAAAAGCAATGCTTCCAATTGTTATATTACCTTGTTAAATTATAAACAAGACAAAAAGGCTTAAAAAACAATGCGGGATCATCTCACTATGTCAGATAAGATGACTAAATACAAATAAACAAATAAAAATATTGCCATTATGAGCTCAAGGGAAACAGGAAAAGTTTGCCCTAGATTTGTTTCATAGAGTTTCTCAAAATAAGGATTGCTTGTAAAGCCATCAAAGTACAAGTGGATGATAATTGATAATGTTAATAATGCGATTTGAAAGTATTGATTTCTAAAATAAGACTGGTAGTGGGGAGGAAAGAATTTTTTAAATGTTCTCTAATTAGTCACCATTTCTATTAGCAAATACTAAGTTAAACAGAAATGTAATTACTTTGACTTCCAGCAAGGGTCAAAGGATAATTGAAATGCTAACTCAATTAGCACATACTTGAAGAATGAAGCTTCTTTTCACAAGTCTGTCCAGGTTGGAGTAGAGGGTTGAGGAAAGCCTAGATCTCCTTAAGGATGGGCATTGGTGGTCAGAGCTGAAGCTGTTTTTGACAATTCAACTACAGCTCTACACGTTTTCCAAGTTTCTAGGTGGATGATCACTAATCTCAAGAGCCAGGAGCAGCCCTCTTTACTCTTAGGCAGAACTGGCTACATAATTTGCAGGCCCCAGTGCAAAATGACTATACAGAGTCCTTCTTAAAAAATTAAGAATTTAGTGACAGCAGAGCACTAAACCAAGTGTGGGATCCTTCTAAGCACTGGGCCCTGTGCAACTTGCATAGGTCACACATCCAGCAAGCCAGCCCTGCTTGTAGGGACCAGAGAGTTAGGCCATCTTATCAAAATTCTAGCAGACAACAAGTACTTGAAGGAGCTTGAGGGTGGAGTCAGAAGCTAATTCAAGTCCTGGCTCTACCACCATTGAGCTGAGTGACCTTATGCAAGTCACTTAACCTCTCTAGGTTCAATGTCATTTGCACCTGGTGAGCAAAGCTTTTAAAGATGAGCATAGAAAAAATGAGGGCAAATAATTCAAGAATGAAAAGTGGTGGGGAAAGAAAAGGATGGCTAAACAGCTATAACTTACACCTGCATGTGTGTGTGTGTGTGTATATATATATATGCATATATATATATATATAAACATACATACATACATACACTTTAGATATTGTGTTCAAGTTTCAGCATGGCTGGCTCCATTGAACATATTGTGTTTGATGTTGGCCTCTTTGGGTTCCTCATAGCATCAATTAAGAAGCAAACTCTGAAACAATGTTTATGTAGTATTAGTAACCAGTGTCTGGCAGTGTACAAGCCACTTTGACCATCTGCTTTATGACAACTTTGTTCTACAGAGAAACAAGTGGATCATTAGTACTTTGGAAGTGGAATAAGTATTTTTATGTTGGTTACTCAAACGGACATCAGCCGTTCTTAGCCAGGGAGATAATTAGGATCATCTATGGGACCATTTCAGCATATAATTGCGTGGATTTGACACTCAGACATTCTGATTCATTTGGTCCATGATGGGGCCTAGATTCATGAATTTTTTATTTTTTTATTTTTTATTTTTGAGATTGGGTCTTGCTCTGTCGCCCAGGCTGGAGTGCAGTGGTGCTGTATTGGCTCACTGCAACCTCGACCTCCCGGGTTCAAGTGATCCTCCCAACTCAGCCTCCTGATTAGCTGGGACTACAGGTGCATGCCACCATGCCTAACTATTTTTTTCTTATTTTTTGTAGAGACAAGTTCTCACCATGTGGTCTAGGCTGGTCTCAAACTCCTGGGCTCAAGGGATTCTCCTGCCTCAGCCTCCCAAAGTGTTGAGATTACAGGCATAAGCTACTGTGCCTGACCTCGTGAATTTTTTTAAGTCCCCAAAGTGATTTTTAGTTAGGAACTACCACTGACTTAAGCCCTCTATCTTTAAATTTTAATCTTTAACTTTTTGATAACTCTCTGATGTACGATTTGCTTTGACATTTTTTAAAATAAAGAGAACTATTGTAGATTTCTTCTTGCCTGTGGCACTACTCATGCCATGTAAATCATGAAAAGTAAATTGTCTATAAAACCTGCAAAAGAAAGGGACCCTTCAGGATGAAAGATGAAGACAGTTTTTGGAAAGATGGGCAGGAGAGGGAGCTGGAACTTTGCCAAGATTGTGCCTAAGCATGTGAAATATGAAGTCCTACTCCTGGGCGTTGACAAACCTAGATTTGGACAGTAGCTCATAATAGCATATTACAACTGTGAAAAGGCATGGAATTCTGGGCTTTACACTCTTCGTAATCTTAATTCTTAATTCCTTTTCCTTGAAACTTAAATAATTGAGAAGAAAATACTTCTTCCCCTTGCCTGATTTCTTTGTTTGTCGGGATAATCCCTGGGATGAATAAAGCTGGGTAAGAAGGATCCTACTCTCCTGGGTTATACATTGTGAATGAGCGTATTCTCATTACATATATTCCTAAGGTCTCTGAGCTAGGGATGCCAAGATAGAAAACATCATCCATGTTTCTAAGAGGTTTGTAGTCTCAGGGAAGAGACAGAAAAAAAAGGTAACTAATAATTTGAGAATTCATAAGTATCAAGGAGAATAGCAATGGCAGAACAATCTCTGAGGTTTTAGAGGGATAGCTTTTGAGGAAGCTATTGAGATGGGTCAGATAGGAAGATGGACTTTCATAAGCAGATAGACAGGGAGAGGGAAGTCCATGCGAATTAACTTTATGCAGAGGCCTGGATCCCATACTTCAGAGGCTGTGTTCTGGTGGAGTAAATTTGGCTGGAGAAGAGGGATTATGTTGGAAGGTGTGACTGTCAGTTTTATGTGTCACCTTGGCTAGGTTACTTTCTCCAGTTGTTCAAACATGAATCTAGGCATTGCTGTGAAGTTATTTTGTACATGTGAGTAAAGTGCACAGTCACTTAACTTTAAATAAGGCAGAGTATCCTAGAAAATCTAGATGGATTTGGCTCAATTGTTGCAAGGCTTTAAGACCAGAAATGAGCTTTCCCCAAAGAAGAAATTCTGCTTGTAATTGTAGCTGCGACCTATCCCTGAGAGTTCCAACATGCCCTTTCTAACAGCCTCCCCTACAGATTTTTGACTTGGTTAGCTAGGCAGGTATTGTCTGGCTGCCTAGTATGGTTATGCCAAATGTGTAGGTCAATTCCTTGCAGTAAATGTCTTCATATATACTTCCTACTGGTTTTGTTTCTCTGGTTGAAACCTGACTGATAGGGGAGGAATGGAAGGTAACTGAACTAGAGAGCTATCACGGCCTTGCATTGTTTTAAGATGAGCTAACACACCCTTTGACTAGATACTTGTTCTCCAAATTCAAGGAAACGATGGTTCTGTTTCTCACACTACCCAAGTGCTGAAACAGCAGGAAACAACACGGAGATCTAGTCTGCGGTTTTGTACTCAAAGCAGATTTGAGAGTTCTTGCCCTCTCCCTTTTGTCTTCACCTCCTCCAAAGGTGTTCAAACTCATAATATGAGTCAGTAAACGTATCACCATGTTAATACAGTGAGTCAGTATGGCTAGGCCCACTTGCTGAATGAGTTATGAGTGCTGGCAGAGCTGGGTTTGGGCTTTATCCCTAAGCACTGTTAACTCCTTCAAGAAGTACTGAATTCCTGCCTCTCTCAAGGATTCTGTTGCATTGGCATGTTCCCAGTGTGCTAGGCAAATTTAAGATTGGTAGGAATAAAGACCAGGTTTTGGTTAAGCTTTCTGCCATCTAAATATCACCAAACCAACTAAAATGAAAGGCAGCCAGGGTATATGAGATCAACAATTTGAGTGGGTGTGGCTCCTTAGTGCCTTTTTCTTTTTCAAGGAGACGAACTTGAGATTTACAGTCTTTGCTGGAGCAAGGATTGAGGAACCTGCAATTTGGGGGAGCTCACACCTTGGGCTCCCTGCATTTTAGGCGGAAAGGTAGAACCTTCACAGGCCAACTGATCCACTCTGTTAGGAAATCCTTGCTGCATGGTAGGTCCATAACTTGGTTACTGCTATATTTTGTTTCTCACTGTAGCATCAGCCAACTTATGTATTCATTGCAGCAGACCTGGCCATCCTTCTACTCCTGGGACTCTCTGAAACTTTCTAGGAAAAAGAAGTGCGTGGAGGTTGAGTTTATTTCCCAAAGGGAATAATTTCATTCCCAAAACTATCCTATAATAAATTAAAAACTGAAAAATCACGTTATGTTTCTATTTCCTCCATTTAGAATACATGTTCATCCCTTTTGTTGACATAACCATACTTCGCAGCCTAGTTCAAGGCTTAGTTCTGTGGCCTTGGTTGTTCTCCCTCTTATGAAATCCCCAAACAAGCCATCTGAACCTTTCTTTTGGTGCTTTTGGCCTTGGGTTTTATTTTAACCCTTGATGCGAGTTTGTTTTGCCTCTTATCTAGATCCTGGATTGTGTTTGATTTCTCTGTGTCCTTTTCTAACATTATATGAGACTCTAGAACTGTACTGTCCAGTACGGTGGGCACATGTGGCTACTGGGCACCTGAAATGTGGCTCATTCCAGTTTAGATGAGCTATAGGTATAATAAATACACACTGGGCTGGGTGTGGTGGCTCATGCCTATGAAACTTAGAGCTTTGAGAGGCTAAGATAAGAGGATCACTTGAGACCAGGTGTTTAAGACCAGCTTGGGCAACATAATGAGACCCTGTCTCTGTAAATTTTTTTTTTTTTAATTAGCCAGGAGTGGTGGTAACTTAGGAAGCTGAGGCAATAGTGGCTTCTAAACACCAATACTGACAACAGTAATACTGGCTCTTGAACACTAATACACAGGCAATGGTAAGTTCCGGACAAACTTTCACCAAAGGCAAAATAAATATAAAGGCAATGATAGATGAAGTGTGTGTGTGTGTGTGTGTGAAGTTCCCATTATCTTCTTACTGCCTTGTATTTTATTCTGAAATTACATCCTTTCCACTATTAGCTTATTTAAACATTTCTTCTTCTCTAATTAAGCAGTAGTAATAATAGATGGCTATTACTTTTTTTTTTTTTTTTTTTTTTGAGACAGAATTTTGCTTGTTGCCCAGGCTGGAGTGCAGTGGCGTGATCCTAGCTCACTGCAACTTCCACCTTCCTGGTTCATGCAATTCTCCTGCCTCAGCCTACTGAGTAGTTGGGATTACAGGCATGTGTCACCACACCTGGCTAATTTTTGTACTTTTAGTAGAGGCAGGGTTTCGCCATATTGGCCAACCTGGTCTTGAACTCCTGACCTCAGGTAATCCACCTGCCTTGGTCTCGCAAAATGCTGGGATTACAGGCTTGAGCCACCATGCCTGGCCGGTTATTACTTTTTTTTTTTTTTTTTTTTTTTTTTTTTTTTTTTTTTTTTGAGACGGAGTCTCCCTCTGTCGCCCAGGCTGGAGTGCAGTGGCGCGATCTCAGCTCAGCTCACTGCAAGCTCCGCCTCCCAGGTTCACGCCATTCTCCTGCCTCAGCCTCCTGAGTAGCTGGGATTACAGGCACCCGCCACAGCGCCCGGCTAATTTTTTGTGTTTTTAGTAGTGACAGGGTTTCACCTTGGTCTCAATCTCCTGACCTTGTGATCCACCCACCTCGGCCTCCCAAAGTGCTGGGATTACAGGCGTGAGCCACTGCACCCGGCCTGGTTATAACATTTTTAAAGTATCTTGTGAAAATAAAAAATTAGGAATCCCCTTCCCCTTTTCCCCCCTTTTCCCCTAAAATTGTTCAGGTTCAAAGGTGTGGAATCACTGGTTCATGTCATAGGTAAACTAACTTTTGTTCCAAAGTTCCTTCTGCAAAGTTTTCACTTTGCATTGTAAGAAATCTCCTGCAAGTAGCCCTTTGATTTAATCTGTCTCTTGAAACTCATCCAGTGCTGAGGAATAATAGATGGTTTATCATCTTGAGGCCTTGCACAGTTACTACAAAGCTAAACATATAAATGTATCACATTTTGCAGATGTGACTTGATGGTCACTTTGATACATTTTGTCTTGTTATTGCTGAAATATGAGGCTATTGTGTTTTAAATCTATGTAAATAGAATCTATAAATAAACCCAGGTTCTAAGGATAAGGGTAAAATAATTTGCTCTAAACTATTGAACACCAAGTGATTATAAATTTTATGTTTTCATCTAACATAAGTTCATAAAGCTATGTTATCTATAACACATTAACAAAAGTACCATTACCAGTGGTGAATCCATACAGATCTGCAGCAAACTTGATCCTTTCTTCCTTAGAGGAAAGAATTCAGCCAGGGGACAGAGGTGGGTTTAAAGCAGAGAAAGAGACCAAGGCAAGTTTTAGAGCAGGAGTAAGAGTTTATTAAAAAATTTTAGAGCAGGAGTGAAAGGAAGTATTTACACTTGGAAGAGGGCCACGTGGGCAACTTGAGAGATTCAAGTGCCCCATTCAGTCTTTGACTTGGGGTTTTACCAGTTGGCATGGTTCTGGGGATTTTCCTTCTCTCTTGATTCTTCCCTCGTGGTTGGCTGTTGCTCAACTGCTGCATGTGCAGTGTTGGTCATTTGGGAGGGTGACCACGTGCATAGTGTGTTTACTGAGGTTGTGCTCGTGCTCCGTAGGGGCAGTTTTCCTTTACCAGACAAATGCCCCTAGAGGAAGGTCGTACATCCATTTTGCCTCTTAGAGAGCATGCCCGAGTCCATGTGCCCAACTCCTGAGATCTTACTGGGAAGCTGCTGATCACCAGCTCCAAGTGTTTTCTATCTACTGGGAGATGGTCTTCCCCTGGTGTTGGCTGTGGCCAATTATCATTTCAGAAGAACAGTATATATATATATATATATATTTTTTTGAGACGGAGTCTCGCTCTGTCACCCGGGCTGGAGTGAGTGCAGTGGCCGGATCTCAGCTCACTGCAAGCTCTGCCTCCTGGGTTTACGTGATTCTCCTGCCTCAGCCTCCCGAGTAGCTGGGACTACAGACGCCCGCCACCACGCCCGGCTAGCTTTTTGTATTTTTTTTTTAGTAGAGACGGGGTTTCACCGTGTTAGCCAGGATGGTCTCGATCTCCTGACCTCGTGATCTGCTGTCTCGGCCTCCCAAAGTACTGGGATTACAGGCTTGAGCCACCACGCCCGGCCCTAGAAGAACAGTATATTAAACACCTAACCATCACCTGATGGTTACCAGAAATTCCTGGGTGAGGCAAGGGCTCTCCTGCCCTGCCCATGTCTGCCTAACTACCTACTCTAACAGTACACTGATGTTCTTTACTAATAATTTGATTTCTAGGAAAAAATTAAGATCTCAATTAACTATTTCTCAATCAGGGAGAATGCTGGTCTGACTTTGGCCTTAGACCTGTCGTTGGCTAGCTATGGACTCTTGGTCAAATCACATGATCTTTCTGAGTTCTGGTTTCACCATTTTTAAATTGAGGTGTTTAGACCATTTCCAACTTCCAAAATTTCAGTTCTAAAATTTTTTGTCTTTAATGTCTGACCTAATGATATATTTCTCTAAATCAGCAGCAGATGGCAGTGTGAAAGTAGAGAACTTTAAAACCTGTTTCCATTTGCTGTTTTCACCTGTAAGAGAATTTCTGTTCATTTTTTCATAATGCTTAAATGTTTTTCAAGAAAATCATTTGTTAGGCAAGAAAAGTGACTTAAGAATTTGTCACATAGTTTATAACAATGCTGTACATTTCATACAACAGTGGCTTTGGTTGTATGTGCTATGAAAATTATGACTCCTCCATCTTGCCCCCACACTCCCAGCCTCTGAGGCTTCCTCGTGGAATTAACATGCATTAAGGAGCATAGAGTTAAAGTCCTGTTTTGAGGATGAAACTTGAAACTTTTCAAGTATTCCAGGAATAATAGTCTCTGTGTGTTTCAATTCCATTGTGTTGTAAAATTTGCGAACACTGAAACTCAATGTCAATGTAGTTTGCTAACAACAGAGAAGTGTCATGCCTTATGCTCTCAGACATCCATTTGTAAAATTAGACCCTTAAAACTGTTTCTGTTTTTGAATTATCTAAGTATTTCTCATTGGGTGTACAGACAGCCCAACTATTGGATGACAAGTTTGGTCTTTCAAATGGATTTTCCTTTTAAAATACTGGCACAGAATATTTCCCTCTGTTTGTCATGTAAATGTGTCAGTCTCCTCTTCTGCACTGACTCACACAAGAGGGCCTGAAAATGGAAGGATCCAATTTATGGCCAGGAAGGAATGTGGGAGAGCCTTAAGCACAGAAGCTATGATCTCAGTATATCTCAGGGGCCATAAACTGGTCTTATGTATGTGTTTAAGAAATTCTATGGAATTGGGAAGAATGTAAGAACGTAGTATAGTGCATGGGTTACTGGAACCTGCTTCTGTCATTTACAAACAGTGAGACTGTGATGGATTCCATTGTTTCTCTGAGGTTGCTTCAAAAAGGGGTAAAAGACACATACATACAGAAAAGTGTATGTATCATGACAGTATAGCTTGATGAATGTTCATGAACTGAACACACTCATGTAATCATGACATTCATGCCGAGAACCAGAACATGAGCAGTATCCTGCAAGTTTAGCTTTGCTCTCTTCTGATTATGACTCCCCAGGCCCTAATAAAGATAGCCAGTATCCTGACTCCTAACACAGATTTGTTTTGCTTGTTTTTGTAGTTTTTATAATTGAAATTATATGGGTTGTACTTTTATGTTGGGTGTCTTTCACTTACATTGTGTTTGTGTGATATACCCTTAACATGTGTAGTTGTAGACCATTTTCACTGCCATATAATTATGTATATAACTTTAGGTGTTTATGTGGGTGTTTCTGTTGGGTGTATACATAGAATTGAAACTTCTGGGTTTTACAGCGTGCTGTGTTCAGCTTTTTTTTTTTTTTTTTGAGACGGAGTCTAGCTCTGTCGCCCAGACTGGAGTGCAGTGGCACCATCTTGGCTCACTGCAACCTCCGCCTCCCGGGCTCACGCCATTGTCCTGCCTCAGCTTCCCGAGCAGCTGGGACTACAGGTGCCCGCCACCTCACCCAGCTAATATTTTTGTATTTTTAGTAGAGACGGGGTTTCACCGTGTTCGCCAGGATGGTCTTGATCTCCTGACCTCGTGATCTGCCCGCCTTGGCCTCCCAAAGTGCTGGGATTACAGGCGTGAGCCACCGCGCCTGGCCTGTGTTCAGCTTTAATAAACACTGCCAGCAGTGTGTGAGAATCCTGTTCCTACCACTTTCTTGCTAACAATATTGTCTGTCTTTAGCCATTCTGGTAGGTGTGGTTTTTGAAAATTGGAGATCATAGCTTGAAAGGTTGTCAACTCAATTCAGATATACTTCTCTTTGCTTCCAAATCCTTGGTCTTTATTCTACCATAGACTTGAACAGCTTCTTTGAGCTTCAGTTTCCTTCTATGTTAAATGAGACTGTTGGGCTAAATAACCCTTAACATCCTTTTATTTCTAGTATATTAAGTTCTATACTTCTGAGTATAGTCCTAGTAGGAAAGAATTTCACTATCGCTTAAATTCTGTTACATGAGCAGTTGCCCACTTATGGTAGAACAATTCCAGGTGATGGTCACTTTTGCCTGTCAGTCAACAGGGCACAGTAACACTATCAGATGGGTACTATTATAATTCCCATTTTCAGATGAGGAAACTAAGTCACAGAATGATCAAATAAGTTGTCCAAGACCAAATAGCTACCAAGTAGTAGTGCTAGAATTTGAATAAAATCTGACTCCAGAACCTCCATTTTACCTATGTGATCTTATCCTTTAATTTCATTATCAAAAAAAATGAGACTAACAATAGTATCCACCTCCCAGGGCTGCAGTAAGATTAAAATGAGATGAGATTGTTCATGTGAGCTGCCTCATATAGTGTCTGCATATCATAAATACTCAGTGCATGTTTATTTTTGTTGTTTTATGATGGAAAGAATCATTTTGAACTTATGACGGATGGATCATATGATAATAAGTGAAGGTTTCACTTCTTTTTTTAGGTCCTGTCTGCAGTCTCTGTGTCTCATCTTTTGGAGCAAGACCCGTCACAATCTTCAGTGGCTTCATGGTGGCTGGAGGCCTGATGTTGAGCAGTTTTGCTCCCAATATCTACTTTCTGTTTTTTTCCTATGGCATTGTTGTAGGTAAGGAACCTCATCACTGTGACTTTCCTAACCTTCAAGAGATACACATCGTTTCACCAGTGCCAGGTTTATGATCCAGTTAATGTAAAGGAGTGAAAATGCTCACTAATAATTTACTTTCAATAACCACTTCTCCAAAAATTGTTGCTTTAGTAAAAAAAAAACCTGCCCAGTGAATCAAAATGTTTGAGAGAACAAGCAATCCATACTCTATCTCCTTGCAAGGCACAGGGAAGTTTTCATCTCAGCCCTTGTCTCTCTATAGCACATACAGGAAAAATGAGAGGGGAACACAAAACTTGGATGTTATGGACATCTGTCACTTCTCACTAAATTATGAAGTGGCCCTTTTCCTATTGGGCAGTCAAGCATGAATCTTTGGAGCTGTTTGTGTTCACAAACAGCTGTTTGCATTCCATAGCATCTGTTGCTGTGGGCCCAAGTCAAAAGTCACAGCACAAGTAAAAAGTAGATTTGAAAGCATGTATTAGTAGTATTATTTTTTTTAGAGCTAAGACATGAGTGAAGAAAGCTGAGTGGTGGGATGATACTGGTTACAGGGGAGGAAAGTATAGGAGGCTCAGGACCTTAGAGTACAGAAAATTTGGGAAGATATCCTTGTCATGTCATTACACTAATTCTGTTCAGTGTTAAAAATCACCAGACTTGGTATTTCTAGGAGCTGTTGGTAGTGACTTAGAAAAAGATGGCCTCCAGGTTTCAAGTTTCTTCTTAATGCCTCAAAGGAGCTAATTTTGTTGACTACCAATATTCCTCTTTTCTGCCTGGAAATATTTCCCCAATAATAAATAGAAAATGTAGCAACTAATATTCTCTGAGTACTTACCGTATGCTAGGGACTGTGCTAAATGCTTTATATGATCTCATTTCCTCTTCACAAGAACCCATTTTACAGAGAAGGAAAGTGAAGCTCAGAGAAGTAAAAATATTACTAACTAAATTAACAAAGCTAGACTTGGTCTGATACTTAGAGTCACTCAGTCTGACACTCAGTAGTCCGTCCATTTATATGGGATTTGGCTTACACTTTTGACTGCTGCTGCTGATGGTGGAGTTACAGGGCTTTCACTTGGCTTTCCTCACTATGATGGTGTTGTAGGGAATGATAATTCTTATTGCTTTGGCCAAGGGACCAAAGAACAATGCGGGGAGTTCTACAGCTGTTGCATATATGTGCTATAATTAAATATCAGGGACTGGGGAAAGGACCATTGGCTGAGCAGTTGGGGCATAATCCCATGTATTACCTGCCCCATGTAAGCGCACTCTAAGGGGAAGCCATGTAGACCCTTCGTGTCTCTGACAACAATGTTCAAAATGTATTTCACTTTCCTCAGTGTACAGTTACTTAAATAGACGACCATAGTTCTCTTTGGGGAAAGACTCAGGTTATCATTCCATATATACAAACTTGTCATCATGTTTGTGGCAATGTCCCTCCTCCTAGAGTCCTGGCCTTTCCTTCAGTTAGTGGATTCTGGGTCAGAAAATAGGCTCAAATCTGAGGATGTATATAACTCTGATTTGGCAATAGGTTCTGATTCTCAGTGACTAAGAGGAAACTGTCAGCTCATGGAGGGAGCACTGGACTTCAGGTCAGCAGACAAAGGTTCTGTGAGTTTGAGCAAGCTCCTTCATCTCTGTGAATGGCTGTACCCTCCCGCATCTGTAAAAGCAGGCTAAGAAACCTACCTCAGATGGGTCTTGTGAGGACTAAATGATGACAAGCAAGATAACAATAAAGAGTTGAGTTAGATTTCAATTAATAAAAGTATCTCTCACCACGGTAATTACTGGGGACCTGTGAGTTACTGCTTGCTGGCAAATTATTAATATTTACCACCATCGTTGATTTCTTCATAGCTTTATTTCATCAGTAGGCTCATAGTATAGGGCTCATGGAACGTTTGTGGGATAAATAAATGAGATAATAATGAACACTGGCACTTTCATTCTGTTACCATTTGAAGTAGAGTATCAAATTGAAAAGAAAGTGACAGGAAATTATTACACAGTCTAACATCTTATTCCTGTATCATGAGCTCTTTAGTAAAATAAGAAGGGTTCAGTCTAATGGTAACATTTATAAGATTCAATTCTGTGCAGAATCATATCCTAAAGACTTTCATTTGTCTTTAATGAGCTAGATGGCCTCTTAAGCTAGACAGTGTGATCAAGGGGAAGATCAGACACTGACTAGCAGGCAGGCTCTGGGGTTGGACCGTGCACTGACTAGCAGGCAGGCTCTGGGGTTGGACCGTGCACTGACTAGCAGGCAGGCTCTG
>NW_012116944.1:664312-670718 GCF_000951035.1 Colobus angolensis palliatus
GCAGGCTCTGGGGTTGGACCGTGCACTGACTAGCAGGCAGGCTCTGGGGTTGGACCGTGTACTGACTAGCAGGCAGGCTCTGGGGTTGGACCGTGTGGGTTAACCTTCTTTTATCCACTTGCCAGCTGTGTGACTGTAAACATGTATTGTAACTACTGTTTTATCATTTTTAAACTGAGCATAATAATAGCACCCATTTATAAGAGTTTGCAAAGATGAGTGACATAATGCAATGAATGTTAGCTAGCATAAACCATTATCATTTGTTTTATGACCCTGAAAAATTATTCAGACTCTCTGAGCTTCCGTTTTTATTTTTTATAAAATGGCACTGATGTGAGTTCATGGAGGTATTGTGACTATTCGTGAGATAATGTTTATAAAGAGACAAACAGAGATGTTTAATACGTATTTGTTCCTTTCTCCTTAAATTCCTTTCTGACCCATACAGCAGTAGTTTTTGGCTACTGAAGAAGCTCTCTTGAATCAGAAATATTTGTGTAAGAGATTTAAAAATATAGAAAAAGAAATTAAAGTTATATTGGATATTATAACCTAAAATGTCAAAAGAATGCTAAAGTGTATTAAATGATATAATTCTGTTTTACCATTTAATTGATTTTTTCAAAACTAACAATTTGAAAACATGATGCTCTTTTGTTTAGGTTTTTGTAGCTCAAATGAAAACCTGTACCAACTTGTCAGATTGCAGGATTCATTGCAATGAGGAACCTGATACCATATCAGTATAGCTTTTGTACTCTGTTAGAGTAAATTCATGTGTTTCTTCTGTACTTTGTTTTTTTGTTGTTGTTGTTTTTTTGAGACGGAGTCTCACTGCAACCTCCGCCTCACGGGTTCAAGCAATTCTCCTGCCTCAGCCTCCCGAGGAAGCTGGGATTATAGGAGCATGCCACCACGCCTGACTCATTTTTGTATTTTTAGCAGAGATGGGGTTTTGCCATGTTGGCCAGGCTGGTCTTAAGCTCCTGACCTCAGGTGATCCGCAGTCTTGGGCTCCCAAAGTGCTGGGATTACAGGCGTGAGCCACTGTACCCAGCCTCTGTTTATTCTGTACTTTAAAT
Organism: Colobus angolensis palliatus; assembly: GCF_000951035.1. Taxonomy (NCBI): domain Eukaryota; kingdom Metazoa; phylum Chordata; class Mammalia; order Primates; family Cercopithecidae; genus Colobus; species Colobus angolensis. The sequence continues at coordinate 665,398 of NW_012116944.1, forward strand.
AGATCTTCATTGAAACCTGATTTTGTAGCATCATGCGTTGTCTTTTTGAAAACCATTGGTTTGCTGAGTTATGCAAGAACTTAAAAATGTTAACACATTTCATTGTAAAACATCACTTTGGTTAATATTACCAACACGTTCATTAGAAATCTTTATGGATTGGCAAGTGATTGTAAGCCACATGGCCAAATCTGGTAATTGAGGCTCCTGTTTTCTCAATAAAATTACTAAACCAGGGAAAAGGCAATACAGTGGGAGATGAAAATTAGGTGGGTAGGAGGTGGCAGTGCAGGAAATGTGCCTGTAATGATTTGCTCAAGCCTCTTTCTAATAATTTCTCTTTGCTTTTCTGAAAAGCACAACTCAAAATCAACTCCTTGTATTCTCTTTTCTTTAGAATATATTGTTATTTAGCTACCTGATTATGGTTTTCTTGTTATTCCCTTCCCGATTTTTAGAAGAATTCCATTTTCTTCCCCCCCCGCCTCCTGCCACCGCCCTTTTTTGGTAATATCTGCGTAGTCCACTGAGAGTGGGGAAGGAAAAGAACATGTTTGTAGACAGTCTGATTCTCTTACTATAATTCTGCCAAATGAGATAAAGGGCATTTCCTGTATATTCGCTTTAGCAGAAATAGAGATTTACAAGCCCCCCCCTTTCAAAACTGTTATATAATTGAAGATAATCTTTAAGTGTCATGGATATACAGGTGTAATAAGGCACTATGATTTTTTAATGTAGTCTGAGGCAGTATCTACATAATGTCATAATACTCAGGTGAAAATGAAAAAAGTATACTACCAATGTAATGGATATTTTTTAGTACTCATGATAGTGTAGGGGCAGAAACTACATCTTTACATTTTTTATGTCTCTTAATTTTTACAACTATCTTATGAGATTGTTTTACAGATAAAGAAACTAGGAATTAGAGTTTAAATGACTTTGCCAGAGCCACACAACCAATTGTCTAGTTGGAGGAATGGACTTGAAAATATGTAAATTATAGCACAGCACAGTAAGTACAATGATGAAGCCAATGTATGTGCGTGTGCAGGGGAGACATGGCGGAGGCTTCATGCTTAATTTATGCTTCAGCTGAGTCTTGAAGAACAGGCAGGAAGTGGTTCAAGTGAATAGGGTTGGAAGGGGAGTGGGGCTGGTGTGAGGAGGACCTTTCAGTAGCCTAAGTACTCAGAGAAGCAAGATAGAATGGCTAAACAGCAGTCTTTTTATATGCGTTTGTTAAGGAATGCACAGATGGTGTGAGGAGTTGCAAATATGTCAAAGCATGGTGTGTAACAGAGGCCAGATGCTAACAGTTTTATGTGGTCTTTATTGCAGTAGTATGACATGATGAGAACTGTATGACAACAGTTTAGAAGACAGATTGGTGGGAAAGGTACTGAAGGCTGAGACAGCTATTAGGAGGCCTTAGATGACACACAGAGAAAGATGAGGAGATGAACTGAGGCAGTGTTAGTGCAGAGAGAGACTGAGGTTGACAATTTAGGCCATGGGTGTGATAAAGAGCTTGATGTCTGGTTTGATGAGAGGAGATGAGGGGAAAGAGGCCTCTGAAGTTGTGTCTCCAGTGTGTGAAATGGAAGGTAAAGTGTGGAAAAGAAATGTTGCAACATGTAAAATATATTTACTTTTTATCATTTAAAGAAAGGTAAACAAACAACTATGCCTTACTAATACTGATGCTGTGAATTGTCAGTAGTACAAGTATTTAATTTTTAAAATTGTTATACTTTTACTGAAGGTTGGTACACAGAATTTTTTCTCTGGTAGGGGTCTGATCCAAACTGGTTGGAGGCCAAGGAATGCTTTAAGGCAGTGGTTTCCGAACTGTTTAATCTTGGGGCCCTTTATATTCTTTTATTTAAGATACAAGAAACTTTTGATTATGAATATTATACTTAGATTTAGTCTATTAAAATGTACTGTATTAAGAGATAAGACATTTACAAATATTTATTTAGCTATTCATTTCAAGATAACAAATCTAGTACATGTTAACATAAATGTCATATTTATTACGAAAAATAACTGTTTTCCAAAGCAAACAAAATTTGGTGAAAAGAGTGCCATTGTCTTACATGTTTGCAAATCTCTTTAATGTCTGGTTTCATAGAAGGCAGCTGTATTCTCCTATCTACTTCTGTACTCAATATGTTACAATATGCTTCTTGATTGAAGTATATATGAAGAAAATCTGGTCTCACACACAAAGATGTGATTAGTAAAGGGAAGAGTGTTGAATAGCCATTACAGGTACTTATAGATATTCCTCTACCGAAACTTGGTAAGTGATAGTTTCCTAAGGATTAATTGCAATGACGAACCTGATACCGTATCAGTATACTTTTCATACTCTGTTATAGGAAATCCATTTGTTTATTCCGTGCTTTGAATAGATCTTTACTCAAACCTAATTTTGTAGCTTTGTGCATTGGCTATTTGAAAAATATTGATTTGCTGAGTTATGCAAGAACTTAAAAATATTAACACATTTCATTGTAAAACATCACTTTGGTTAATATTACCAAAAAGCTCATCAGAAATCTTTATGGAGTGGGAAGCTGTCAAACGCATGGTGACAGATACAAGTTTTCCAAAATTCTGTTTTGTTTTTTTTTTTTTGCTGGAAAACATGAATTTTATCATTGGTAACAATTACTGCCAGTTGTTTCCCGGCATTGGTTCATTTCCAAGAAAATATCGGCCAGACACCCAAGGTTAAATAACCGTAGTTTCTGTCAGACATTGTTTCAAATAAAATGATGTTCTATTTTAAAAGTGGTTATTTTAGCTAGCTATGAAACAATCACGTAAGTGTTTATCCTTGCAGCAATTATTGTAATTCAGGCGAAGCACTGAAAACAAATGTGTTTGTTCTGACTGTGAGGGTGTGGTGGTGAAACCTATAAAGTGTCAAGTTCCTTAGAAATACCTTAGTTTGTGGTAGGCTTTTTGCAGTTTTACTCACCATCTCTTTTGCACCATCAGCATAAATATAAACATAGTGAAAAGAGCAGAGAACATCTCAGTATTATCATAAAAATAGTTTTGACTTGACTAACTTCATGAAAGATCTTAGGGACCGAAGGTACACAGACTTCTCTTTAACAGCTGCTGGTTTAAGGTTGTCCTGATGCAGATTAAGAGAGGAAATCATGCCACCTTTTCTTTCTTTTTTTTTTTTGAGACAGAGTCTCACTCTGTTGCCTAGGCTGGAGTGCAATGGCACGATCTCAGCTTGCTGCAACCTCCACCTCCAGGGTTCAAATGATTCTCTTGCCTCAGCCTCCTGTGTAGTTGAGACTACAGGTGTGCGCCATTGGGTGCCTGGCTAATTTTTTGTATTTTTAGTAGAGATGGGATTTCGCCATGTTGGCCAGGCTTGTCTCAAACTCCTGACCTCAAGTGATCCTCCCACCTCAGCCTCCCAAACTGCAGGGATTACAGGCATGAGCCACCGTGCCTGGCCTCAACTTTTGCTTTCTGACAAATTTAAAGTAAACGCATTTCAGATTTCTGGTACATTAAAAAAAAGTGAAGTAATCTTATCTGAACCCTAAGACCTTTAAATCATTTTTGAAAATTCATTTTAGTATAAGATTTAAAGTTTAAAAGTTGCTATTTCAACTTTTTTGGCATTGACACTTAGTAATCTGAAATGTCTTTTTTTTCATGTCTTCGATGCTTAACCTTTGACACAGCTCTGACAATGAAATCACAGAAGACATGAATGAATAATGCAAATATAAATCTGCATTATTTACAATAAAGCCCCCTCCAAAGGCTTTCAGAAATAGTCTTAGTTAAGTTAAAGGTGACAGTTTTTGGCTTCACAAAATTGATTGGTTAGAAACAGTTCTTATTTCATGTTCTGAAGTGTCCTCTGTGTAGTAATGACAACTATATAAATTAATCCAACTCATGCCTTAGATTTTGAAAGTATTTTTTCCCCGTAAATGACATCAAAGGGCACTCTATTTTTAAAGGGTTATTTAAAGTCTAATTGTTTTAATCTCTCATTTCATTAATAAGACTCTGTATGCAATCATGGATGATCATCTGAGTCGTGGGTTAAGTGCTGATTTCCTAAAATGTTTATGCAGTGTATTTGTTAAACTCATGTATTCATTTAAATCATAGTCCAGGTAGCTATTTTAAGTAATGAAAATGACCTTAATAATTCACGTAATAGGCCATAGTTAAAATTCGGTTGTTAGACTATGGCTCTTGTGTTGTTTTAGAGTGATCCTCAAGAACAGATAACGTTGTGGAAGAAAGGCATAAAGTAAATGACTGAGGGCCAAAGGAGAGTTATATGAAAAACAAACTGGGGTTGTCAGATTCTTAAAAGGGAAGAAAATATTAAGCTAACAAACAAGAGCCTTGGAGATTATCTGGAGATCAATATTACCCTTGTGATTCAGGAACAGAAATTTACTTGTAACTTTTTTTGTTGTTAATTATAAAATAATTTCAAATTTACAGAAAAGTGGAGAATAGTATAGCAAACAACCATAGTTGTTAGTATTTTGTTGTATGTGCTTCTTTTTTTTGGTGAAAGTATTTTAAAGTAAAGACATTACTCCATTTTGCTTCTAAATAAGGTAATATGCACCTCTAAAAGATGAAGACTTACAGATATAAATTTCACTGTGGTGAGATGATATAAGAACCCCACAGGGCCTTCATATTGCAGACTGGGTTGTGCAGGCTAAACTCTAACAAAATAGCTTTGAGTGATCAAGTGTATTTTAATAAGTTGTTTAGAGGACTTAGAAGAAGAAGAAGAACACTGAGCTGGGGGCAAGGACTTTAAAGAGGCATAGATCTCTATGGGGCAAACTTGATCAAATTTGCTGTTTTGTATGTGAATTTAGCCATTTTTTCTCTCTCTCTCTATAATGTCTTAATTTACATTGGCATTATTCATTCATGCTTTAGACATTGGATGCTTTTTTACTTGACCCTGATCTAGGGTGTGGGGTGAAAAATGAGGCTGCCCAATGGTGTCTATTGGGGCTACACACATGGAAGGAATCTAGGAGTCTGTACTTATAACAGTTTTAGCCAGCAAATAATGGAATGTCCTATTGGACATACTTGTTTTTCCTTTTTTCTCTTGCATTGATGTAATGCAGTGTCTTAATTTATGCAATGTCTTCTCATGTGTAGGTCTTGGATGTGGTTTATTATACACTGCAACAGTGACCATTACGTGCCAGTATTTTGACGATCGCCGAGGCCTAGCACTTGGCCTGATTTCAACAGGTAAATTTTCAAATTGAGTACAGTAT
>NW_012116944.1:672033-672505 GCF_000951035.1 Colobus angolensis palliatus
AAAAAGCTATTTTTTCATCCATTGTATTTGCTTCCTGAAAGTCCAAAGTAAACCATCTCATTGCTTGTTATTTATTATTATTATATTTTAAGTTCTGGGATACATGTGCAAGAACGTGCAGTTTGTTACATAGGTATACATGTGCCCTGGTGGTTTGCTGCACCCATCAACCCATGATCTACATTAGGTATTTCTCCTAATGCTATCCCTCCCCTAGCCCCACCCCAGCAGGCCCAGTGTGTGATGTTCTCCTCCCTGTGCCCATATGTTTTCATTGTTCAACTCCCACTTATCAGCGAGAACATGTGGTGTCTGGTTTTCTGTTCTGTGTTAGTTTGCTGAGAATGATGGTTTCTAGCTTCACTCATGTCCCTGTAAAGGACATGAACTCATTCTTTTTTATGGCTGCATAGTATTCCATGGAGTATATGTGCCACATTTTCTTTCTTTTTTTTTCTTTTCTTTTTTTTTT
>NW_012116944.1:674362-717004 GCF_000951035.1 Colobus angolensis palliatus
TGTTTTGGTTACTGTAGCCGTGTAGTGTAGTTTGAAGTCAGGTAGCATAAAGCCTTCAGCTTTGTTCCTTTTGCTTAGAATTGTCTTGGCTATATGGGCTCTTTTTTGGTTCTATATGAAATTTAAAGTAGTTTTTCCCAATTCTATGAAGAAAGTCAATGGTAGCTTGATGGGAATAGCATTGAATCTATAAATTACCTTGGGCAGTATGGCCATTTTCACGATATTGATTCTTCCTGTGCATCAGCATGGAAAGTTTTTTCATTTGTTTGTGTCCTCTCTTATTTTCTTGAGCAGTGTTTTGTAGTTCTCCTTGAAGAGGTCCTTCACATCCCTTGTAAATTGCATTTCTAAGTATTTTATTCTCTATGTAGCAATTGTGAGTGGGAGTTCACTCATGATTTGGCTCTCTGTCTATTATTGGTGTATAGGAATGCTTGTGATTTTTGCACATTGATTTTGTATCCTGTGACTTTGCTGAAGTTGCTTGTCAGCTTACGGAGATTTTGGGCTGAGACAATGGGGTTTTCTAAATATACAATCATGTCATCTGCAAACAGAGATAATTTGATTTCCTCTTTTCCTATTTGAATACACTTTATTTCTGTCTCTTGCCTGATTGCCCTGGCCAGAAATTCCAATACTATGATGATTAGAAGTGGTGAGAGAGGGTATCCTTATCTTGTGCTAGTTTTCAAAAGGAATGCTTCCAGCTTTTGCCCATTCAGTATAATATTGACTGTGGGTTTGTCATATGTTGAGATATGCTCCATCAATACCTAGTTTATTGAGACTTTTTAGCATGCAGGGGTGTTGAATTTTCTACAAGGCCTTTTCTGCATCTACTGAGATAATCATTTGGTTTTTGTCATTGGTTCTGTTTATGTGATGGATTATGTTTATAGATTTGCGTATGTTGAACCAGCCTTGCATCCTAGGGATGAAGCCAACTTGATCGTGGTGGATAAGCTTTTTAATGTGCTGCTGGATTTTGTTTGCCAGTATTTTATTGAGGAAATTTGCATCAGTGTTCGTCAGGGATATTGGCCTGAAATTTTCTTTTTTTGTTGTGTCTCTGCCAGGTTTTGGTATCAAGATGATGCTGGCCTCATAAAATGAGTTAGGGAGGAGTCCCTGTTTTTCTATTGTTTGGAATAGTTTTAGAAGAAATGCTGCCAGCTCCTCTTTGTACCTCTGTTAGAATTTGGCTGTGAATCCGCCTGGTCATGGGCATTTTTTTGGTTGGTAGGCTGTTAATTACTGCCTCAATTTCAGAGCTTGTTATTGATCTATTCAGGAATTCGACTTCTTCCTGGTTTAGTCTTGGGAGGGTGTATGTGTCCAGGAATTTATCCATTTATTCTAGATTTTCTAGTTTACTTGTGTAGAGGTGTTTATAGTATTCTCTGATGGGATTTGTATTTCTGTGGGATCAGTGGTGATCTCCCCTTTATCATTTTTTATTGAGTCTATTTGATTCTATTCTCTTTTCTTATTTATTAGTCTGGTTAGTGGTCTATCTATTTTGTTAATCTTTTCAAAAACCCAGCTCCTGGATTCACTGATTTTTTCTTGAAGGATTTTTCTTGTCTCTATCTCCTTCAGTTCTGCTTTGATCTTAGTTGTTTCTTGTCTTATGCTAGCTTTTGAATTTGTTTGCTCTTGCTTCTCTAGTTCTTTAAATTGAGTTGTTAGGGTGTCGATTTTAGATATTTCCATTTTCTCCTGTGGGCATTTAGTGCTATAAATTTCCCTCTAAACACTGCTTTAGCTGTGTCCCAGAGATTCTGGTTCATTGTGTCTTTGTTCTCTTGGGTTTCAAAGAACTTTTATTTCTGCCTTAATTTTGTTATTTACCCAGTAGTCATTCAGAAGCAGGTTGTTCAGTTTCCATGTAGTTGTGCAGTTTTCAGTGAGTTTCTTAATTCTGAATTCTAATTTGATTGCACTGTGGTCTGAGAGACTGTTTGTTATGATTTCTGTTCTTTTTCATTTGCTGAGGAGTGTTTTACTTCCAATTATGTGGTCTGTTTCAGAATAAGTGCTATGTGATGCTGAGAAGAATGTATATTCTGTTGATTTGGGGTGTAGAGTTCTGTAGATGTCTATTAGGTCTGCTTGGTCCAGAGCTGAGTTTAAGTCCTGAATATCCTTGCTAATTTTCTGTCTCATTGATCTGTCCAGTGTTGACAGTGGGATATTAAAACCTCCCACTATTATTGTGTGGGAGTCTAAGTCTCCTCGTAGGTCTCTAAGAACTTGCTTTATGAATATGGGTGCTCTTGTATTAGGTGCATGTATATTTAGGATTGTTAGCTGTTCTTGTTGTATCAATCCCTTTACCATTATATAGTGCCCTTCTTTGTCTTTTTTGATCTTTGTTTCTTTCAAATCTGTTTTATCGGAGACTAGGATTGCAACCCCTGCTTTTTTTTCCTTTCCATTTGCTTGGTAAATCTTCCTCCATCCCTTTATTTTGAGCCTACGTGCGTTTTTGCACATGAGATGGGTCTCCTGAGTGCAGCACACCGATGGGTCTTGACTCTTTATGCAATTTGCCAGTCTGTGTCTTTTAATTGGGGCATTTAGCCCTTTTACATTTAGGGTTAATATTGTTATGTATAAATTTGATCCTGTCATTATGATGCTAGTTGGTTATTTTGCCCATTAGTTGATGCAGTTTCTTCATAGTGTCGATGGTCTTTACATTTTGGTATGTTTTTGCAGTGGCTGGTACCTGTTTTTCCTGTCCATATTTAGTGCTTGCTTCAGGAGCTCTTGTAAGGCAGGACTGGTGGAGACAGAATCTCTCAGTATTTGCTTGTCTGTAAAGAATTTTATTTCTCCTTCACTTATGAAGCTTAGTTTGGCTGGATATAAAATTCTGGGATGAAAATTCTTTTCTTTAAGAATGTTGAATATTGGCTCCCACTCTCTTCTGGCTTGTAAGGTCTCTGCAGAGAGATCTGCTTTTAGTCCAATGGGCTTCCCTTTGTGGATAATCTGACCTTTCTCTCTAGCTGCCCTTAACATTTTTTCTTTCATTTCAACCTTGGTGAATCTTATAACTATGTGTCTTAGGGTTGCCCTTCTCAAGGAATATCTTTGTGTTGTTCTCTGTATTTCCTGAATTTGAATGTTGGCCTTTCTTGCTAGGTTGAGGACGTTTTCCTTGATAATATCCTGAAGTGTATTTTCCAAGTTGGTTCCATTCTCCCCATCACTTTCAGGTGTACCAGTCAAAAGTAGGTTTGGTCTTTTCACATAGTCCCATATTTCTTAGAGGCTTTGTTCCTTTTTATTCTTTTTTCTCTAATCTTGTCTTCACACTTTATTTCATTAAGTTGATCTTCAATCTCTGATATCCTTTCTTCCACTTGATTGATTTGGCTATTGATGCTTGTGTATACTTCACAAAGTTCTCATACTGTGTCTTTCAGCTCCATCAGGTCATTTATGTTCTTCTCTAAACTGTTAGCAATTCCTCTAACCTTTTTTTAAGCTCCTTAGCTTCCTTGCATTGGGTTAAAAAATGCTCCTTTAGCTCGGAGGAGTTTGTTATTACCCACCTTCTGTAGTCTACTTCTGTCAATTCATCAAACTCATTCTTCATCCAGTTATGTGCCTTTGCTGCTGGCAAAGAGTTGTGATCCTTTGGAGGAGAAAAGGCAGTCTGGTTTTTGGAATTTTCAGCCTTTTTGTGCTGGTTTTTCCTCATCTTCATGGATTTATTTACCTTTGGTCTTTGCTGTTGGTGACCTTTGGATGGATTTTTTGCGCGGTCATCCTTTTTGTTGATGTTGATGCTATCACTTTCTTTTTGTTAGTTTTCCTTCTATCAGTCAGGCCCCTCTTCTGCAGTTCTGCTGGAGTTTGCTGAGGGTCTACCTCAGACCCTATTTGCCTGGGTATCACCAGCAGAGGCTGGAGAACAGCAAAAATTACCTCCTGCTCCTTCTTCTGGAAGCTTCGTCCCAGAGGGGCACCTGCCAGATGTCAGCTGGAGCTCTGTTGTATGAGGTGTCTGTCTACCCCTGCTGGGAGATGTTTCCCAGTCAGGAGGCATGGGGGTCAGGGACCCACATGAGAAGGCAGTCTGTCCCTTACCAGAGCTTAAGCGTTGTGCTGGGAGATCCGCTGCTCTCTTTAGAGCTGGCAGGCAGGAATGTTTAAGTCTGCTGAAGCTGCACTCATAGCCACCCCTTCCCCCACATGCTCTGTCCCAGGGAGATGGGAGTTTTATCTATAATCCCTTGCCTGGGGCTGCTGCCTTTCTTTCAGAGATATCCTGCCCAGAGAGGAGGAATCTAGAGAGCAGGAGTGGCTTTCAAAAGTCTCTAAGATATCTAATTTGGGGGCATTCAATGTCCAACATAACATATGAAAAGAAAGCTTATGGACGCAGTAAATTGAGAGTCACATGCTGGTGAAGGCTTTGCTAAAAGAAAAAGCAAGTGCTTCTAGAAAGCACTTTATCCATGAAAAAGATAGGAGAAAAGGAAGGAAAATGAACATCCCTAAGGCCACTGTCAGAAAGACATGCTGATCATGTCTCCACCTCCTTGTAATGTAGAACTTACAATTTTTCTAAAGTATTGGTTTCTCAATACCTCTCACTGGCCTGTGCATATCCAAATGACAGGCTGTTTACTCTTGTTATTCCTTTGGTAATCAAGAGATGATCACTGAGGGGGGAATATAAAATATAATTTTTAAATATAAAAGCATTCTGGACATATAAAAGTGGTGTTTCAGTTTTCAGATGAATGTTTTAAAGTTATGTACAGTTCTTATCAAAATGTATGTGGCCAACATTTCCTGAGTTTTTTAGGACATACAGTTGCCAAGTTATCAAAAGTTGTAAATTTACATATGCTTCTTGCTGGTAGGTGGGTAACCCTGGAAGGTCAGGCTTTTAGATAGGCTGAAGAACGTCGGTAGTTATTCTGGCAACAGGATCCAAACTAATATTTTGTTCCTGAGGCCAACCGAGTGGCAACAAAGTGATTCGTGGTTGAATTGAATCCAGCTGGATATTTCTCCAGCGTATTTTAAGAAGCACTGCCTGGTGAGAAGTGTGAATTGTGGTCTAGGCGGAGACAAGGCCAGAGTCAGAGGATATGGCTAAGGCAGTGATGGGAGAAGGGATGCAAAAACAGAAGATGGGGAATCCAGAGTAATCGGATTGCAGTTTGCAGAACCTGTGAGGATCTTCTACAAGTGTAGGAAGGACTGTGAGAGTAGGTATGGCAGCTTCAAGGACAGTGGGTCTCAGCTGTACTATATTTTCTGTAGAGGCAGCATGACGTCGAGTTAGAAGCACAATCCTGGATCCATACTGTCTAGTTTTGAATCCTCCTTCTGTCACTCACTAGCTATCTGGTGTTAGACAAGTTACTTAACTGTTCTGTGCCTCCGTTTCGAAACTGTAAGGGATAATAGTATGTTGATGAAAAGAGTCAAATTCTTTAAAATATTTGAATTTTCATGAGTAACAAGTGGCCCGTGACACAGTCCCATGAGATTCTGTCTCAGGTGGTCAGGCTAAACTTCATTTTATACATTTTAGGGAGACATAAGACATCAATCAATACATGTAAGTTGTACATTGGCTTGGTCTAGAAAGGCAGGACAACTGGAAACAGGGGCTTCCAGGTTGTAGGTGGATTCAGGAATTTTTTAATTGGCAGTAAATTGAAAGGGTTAAGTTATTGCCTAAAGATCTAGATTCAGTACAAGGGAATGTCTGGGTTAAGACAAGGGGTTGTGGAGACCAAGAGTCCCATTATGCAGATAGAATCAATAGAAGGGAGTATTTCTTATCAGTCTTAAAGAGTCAGTTCTTTCAATCTTAAGATGCCTGTTTTAATGTTAATACTGGTCAGCTGGGTCTGAATTCCAAAGAGGGGAGAGTAAAATCAGGCATGTCTAGCTCCCATCCCCCTGACCTTATCATGGCCTGAACTAGTTTTTCAGGTTTATCCTTGGCCAAGGGGAGGGTCCATCAGCTGGCTGGGTGGCTTAGAATTTTATTTTTGATTTACAAATAGTACCCATCACATTGGGTTGTTGAACATATGAAAGGGATGTATGTGTAAGGCGCATGACAAGAGCTCTCAAGTGTTAGAAGTTATAATTCTGACCTAGGTTTCCCTAATGTCCGAATTTATTTGTTTTGAAGGTGTTGGGAATTGCATGCTGTGACAGATGATTTTGCTTTTCACTCAGTCTTGAGAGGAGGGCACAGTGGCCTGGTCCATAGCACACTAAATAAAAAATGAAGCAACTATGGACAGTCAAGATTTAAAGGAGTTTTCAGTTTCAACTCACAGGGAGCTAGGTGAAGGGAAATTAGGGAGAAGTATGAACCCACCTTCAGTCAAAGATACAATAAACAAAACGAAAGTCACAGCAGAGGTTTTTAAAAATTAAAAAGAAACCGCACATCCAAACACTTGAAATATTGTGACCTAGTTGAAAGAAAGGAATGTGGGCATGAAATGAAGGTTTGCGGGAAGCGATCTTCCTTCGTAGTGAACAGGGGTTGGTCCACAAATGCCCATGGGCCTACTGCTGGTTTGTGTATGATTAACAAACTATGATTGCTTTTTACTTTTTTAAATGTTGAAAAAAATCAAAAGAAGAATATTCATAATATGTGAAAACTAGGTGCAATTTCCATTTCAGTGTTCATAAATAAAATTTTATTATAACACAGCCATGCTTGTTTTTTTATGGATTGTCTCTGGCTGGTTTCATGCTTCAAGGGCAGAGTTGAGTATTTGGGACAGAGATTGTACACCCTCTATGCCTTAAATATTTACTCGCTGATCCTTTCCAGAAGTTATTGACGCCTGGTATTAATGAGTTAAAGCATGGCTGTATTTCTCACTGCTTTGTGTTCCCTGAACACCATTTAATATTTTCTCTCTTTGTAATAATGTATAACATGCATGGAAGCATAATTAGTTTTATTTCACTTAACCCTTTACAATGATTATATTAAAATTAGGATGCTCTTTTTGAAGATTAAAAATTACAGTTTTAGCTATTGCATGCAGGGCTTAATACCTAGGTAATGGGTTGATAGGTGCAGCAAACTACCATGGCACACATTTACCTATGTAACAAACCTGCACGTCCTGCACATGTATCCTGGAACTTAAAATTAAAAAAAAAAAATCACAGTTTTGCAGTTTACAAAATTCAGGAAACTCTAAATTACTCTTCCATACCCTGGGGGAAAAAATCCTGCATCTTTCTAAACCACAGACATGTTCTTGTGGGATGAAGGCTGAGGAAACTAGCCTCCAGTGTGTAATTTGACTTTCCCCACTCTCTCCTATCTTATGTGTTCAATAAATATCTGTTGAATTGATTTTCATCATGTTGACAGATAAACTTGGTTGGCAAGAATAGGAAAGTTGTTTGTTTATTTGTTCTATGTGAAAATATAGAACTTTCAAAACACCTAGAGCAGTTTTAAGTATCTAATGATGTGGCACTTTGTTAGAATCTGTACAAAGAAATGTTAGACAAAAATCACAAATTTATAGTTAATAAGTACTAATGCAGCCAGCAGTACATGAGGTCACCCTGCTGTTTTTAATTCTGTCAGTGTGTTTTCTGTAGCATTTTTAACTTTTACAGTATATGCCACATTTAATGAGAGAAAGAAAGGATTACATTTGTCTACTGTTACTACTTCTCAGTAGTTAGCAAAGAGATACTCTCAGCAGTCTATTTTAGCTGCCATTACATTAACATGAGACATTAATATTTGCATGCAAAGTTTTTTTTCCTTTGGGAATGAAGGGGTTAAGTTTAAAAAATGTTAAGAAGGGACAACTGAGGTCCCAAAGAAAATATTTTCTTACAACTCTAAGGCAGAGTCATTTGGCTATTTAGAAGAATTGTTTTATAAGATGGGTTTTTATAGCAATCATATCCATGCAATCAGTGATGCCTCTGAGCTTGGTCCTATTGGCATCATAAGGTTATAATGTAATTTAATATTGACCATCTTAAACATATGATCAACTTTTTCAGACTATTTTTTTCCTGATTTTTCACATGACATTTCCCAATGACATTTAAATTTTAAAATGCTCTGTTTTTAAAGATTGAAATCAGAACCAGATGGGAACAGTACCAATTGATTAGGCTACCATAATTTGGCAACACTGTGTGTTTAGTGTGATCAGTGCTAAAAATGTGAATTATTCACAGTGCTACACAGATGTATAAACCAGCATACTTTGTAATTTAAATACCCTAAAAATTATACTTTTCTCATAATTGTATTAATGCATGAAATGTGTGAATCACTCATTCTGGTGATTCAGCAATGGATTTGAACTATCAAGCCATTATAAATATCATTAAACTGCAACATACTGTTTTTAAAAAGTAAAATATGAAAATTTACTTTTCTGGAATAAATATGTCGAAGGGAGCCTGACACATAATAAGTGCAAAGAAAGTAGTTTCATGATGATACTTTGTTTTGGGTTTTTTGTTTTTTGTTTGATTGTTTGTTTGAGATGGAGTCTCGCTCAGTCACGAAGCTGGAGTGCAGTGGCGCAATCATGGCTCATGGCAACCTCTACCTCCTGGGTTCAAGGGATTCTCCTGCCTCAGCCTCCCGAGTAGCTGGGACTACAGGCATGCGGCAACATGCCCAGCTAATTTTTGTATTTTTAGTAGAGACGGGGTTTCACCATATTGGTCAGGATGGTCTCGAACTCCCAACCTCGTGATCCACCCACCTTGGCATCCCAAAGTGCTGGGATTACAGGCCTGAGCCACTGCGCCCTGCCAATGATACTTGTTAAGAATATGGGCTATTGGGGTCAAACTGACTGAGTGTGAATCCTATTTATGTTCTTTACAGATTTTTGATCTATGGCAAATTTCTCAACCATTCCAGCCCTAGGTCACTTTATCTCTAGACTGGAAATAATAATAGGACCTACTCAATGGGATCAGTAAAAGCATTAAACATGATCATGCAAGTAAAGTGCTTAACAGTGTCTGAGCTGCAAATTCTAATTCTTAAATGTTCTATCAGTATTGCTGTATTATTGTTATCTTCTATCTTCTTACTATGATTTTAATATAAAGTTACATATAAATGCCAGTGTAAAAAATAAATTGAATTGTGATACTACAAATTCTAATCCTGAGAGCCTGAGATTACGAGGTTGAACAGTTCCCGTTCCCTTTTTAGGTTCGAGCGTTGGCCTTTTCATATATGCTGCTCTGCAGAGGATGCTGGTTGAGTTCTATGGACTGGATGGATGCTTGCTGATTGTGGGTGCTTTAGCTTTAAATATATTAGCCTGTGGCAGTCTGATGAGACCCCTCCAATCTTCTGATTGTCCTTTGCCTAAAAAAATAGCTCCAGAAGATCTACCAGATAAATACGCCATTTACAATGAAAAAGGAAAGAATCTGGAAGAAAACATAAACATTCTTGACAAGAGCTACAGTAGTGAGGAGAAATGCAGAAGCACGTTAGCCAATGTTGACTGGAAACAAGAGAGCCTACTTTTTAAAAACCTCACAGTGACACACACAAAAGAGCCTGAAACGTACAAAAAGAAAGTTGCAGAACAGACATATTTTTGCAAACAACTTGCCAAAAGGAAGTGGCAGTTATATAAAAACTACTGTGGAGAAACTGTGGCTCTTTTTAAAAACAAAGTATTTTCAGCCCTTTTCATTGCTATCTTACTCTTTGACATCGGAGGGTTTCCACCTTCATTACTTATGGAAGATGTAGCAAGAAGTTCAAATGTGAAAGAAGAAGAGTTTATTATGCCACTTATTTCCATTATAGGCATTATGACAGCAGTTGGTAAACTGCTTTTAGGGATACTGGCTGACTTCAAGTGGATTAATACCTTGTATCTTTATGTTGCTACCTTAATCATCATGGGCCTGGCCTTGTGTGCAATTCCATTTGCCAAAAGCTATGTCACACTGGCGTTGCTCTCTGCGATTCTAGGGTTTTTTACTGGTAATTGGTCCATCTTTCCATATGTGACCACAAAGACTGTGGGAATTGAAAAATTAGCCCATGCCTATGGGATATTAATGTTCTTTGCTGGACTTGGAAATAGCCTTGGACCACCCATCGTTGGTAAGATATTTATCTTAAAGTCATCCCATTTTACTGTTCTTCCCTGTCATGCCTCCAGATATAGAAATCCAGATTGTAATAGTAGCACAGATTTGTACAAAATAAATCTGCATGGAACATCTCGTGGTAATGATTTATTCAAGACTGCTTTGATGTAATTGAGAAACCCAGTATGCATGCTCTGGGATTTGTATTCACTCTATATTTGGGAGAAACTCAAAGTGCCTGTTTATTCTTTTTTTTTTGAGATGGAGTTTCACTCTGTTGCCCAGGCTGGAGTGCAGTGGCGCAATCTCAGCTCACTGCAAGCTCCGCCTTCTAGGTTCATGCCATTCTCCTGCCTCAGCCTCTGGAGTAGCTGGGACTATAGGCGCCTGCCACCACGCCTGGCTGATTTTTTGTTTTTGTTTTTGTTTGTGTTTTTTTTTAGTAGAGACGGGGTTTCACCATGTTAGGCAGGATGGTCTTGATCTCCTGATCTCGTGATCCACCTGCGTTGGCCTCCCAAAGTGCTAGGATTACAGGCATGAGCCATTGCACCCGGCCTGCCCGCTTATTCTTATCCAAATATTTGAGAGATTCTCTTCTTCTAACTCCCAGTAGACCACGTTGGAAGTAGTAGAGTAATACATATCATAATTATAACTATATATAAAACTGATGAAATTAGGGTGTGGGCTGGATGTTCATACTATTTCCATGAAACTTACTTTTTTTCTTACTGTCTTTTCAGGTTGGTTTTATGACTGGACCCAGACCTATGACATTGCATTTTATTTTAGTGGCTTCTGCGTCCTGCTGGGAGGTTTTATTCTGCTGCTGGCAGCCTTGCCTTCTTGGAATACATGCAACAAGCAACTCCCCAAGCCAGCTCCAACAACTTTCTTGTACAAAGTTGCCTCTAATGTTTAGAGGAATATTGGAAGACACTATTTTTGCTATTTTATACCATATAGCAACGATATTTTAACAGATTCTCAAGCAAATTTTCTAGAGTCAAGATTATTTTCTTATAGCAAAATTTCACAATGGATGACTCTGAGTGAATTATTATTATTTTTTACATATCCTGTTTGTTATGTAGTGTATGCGTAGCCTCTATCTCGTGTATTTTTTTCTCTTTCTCCTCCCCGCACCAAAAATGGGACTATTCTATTTTACTGTTATTCACTAGTTCTTAACATTGTAAAAAGTTTGACCAGCCTCACAAGGCTTTCTCTGTGTAAAGAAGTATAATTTCTCTGCCGACTCCATTTATTCCACTGCAAGGCACCTAGAGAGACCACTCCTATTTTAAAAGTGATGCAAGCAGCATGATAAGATATGTATGAAGCCCGCTAGGAAATAAATCATTCTCTTCTCTCTGTTTGACTTGCTAGTAAACAGAAGACTTCAAGCCAGCCAGGAAATTAAAGTGGTTACTAAAACAGCCTTGAGAATTGCAGTGGAACAAATTCGTCATTTTTTAAAAAAAGTTATTTTAACCTACAGTCACCAGTTTTCATTATTCTGTTTTATTTACCTCACTGAAGTACTCGCATGTTGCTTGGTACCCACTGAGCATACACTGTTTCAGTTCCT
The DNA here is from genome assembly GCF_000951035.1 of Colobus angolensis palliatus. Taxonomy (NCBI): domain Eukaryota; kingdom Metazoa; phylum Chordata; class Mammalia; order Primates; family Cercopithecidae; genus Colobus; species Colobus angolensis. Next base: position 686,088 of record NW_012116944.1, read on the forward strand.
AAGGTGTTTGCTGAGATGTGAGTGAACTCCAAATGGAGGAGCAGTCACTGTAGACTTTCTTCATGGTTGGCCACTCCAGCCTTGCTCACTTTGTTTCTTGACCATCCACTCAGCTGATGTTTCCCGGGAAGTGCTAATTTTGCCTGTTTCCAAATTGGAAACACATTTCTCAATCATTCCGTTCTGGCAAATGGGAACCATCCATTTGCTTTGGGCACAGTGGGGATGGGTTGCAAGTTCTTGCGTATCCTCCCGGTGAAGCATTTATTTGCTACTATCGGATTTTACCACTATCAAATTTAATTCAAGGGCAGAACTAAAAGTAAGTGAGTGTGTGTGTGTGTGTGTGTGTGTGTGTGTGTGCATGTGCTATGCATGCTCTAAGTCTCCGTGGGATATGGGAATGGAAAAGGGCAATAAGAAATTCATACCCTTATTCAACTGCATTTAACCTTAAGAAAAATGTCCTTGGGATAAACTCCAATGTTTGATACATTGATTTTTTTTTCTAAAGAAATGGGTTTTAAACTTTGGTGTGCATCAGAATCCCCTACAGATCTTTTTGAAAATATAGGTGCCTGGGTATCATTTGTGGAGCTTTTAATTCTGCTGGTGTAGGCTGTTGCCCAAACATCTATAATTTTATTGAGCTCTTCAAGTGATTCTGATAACACAGCCTGGATTGAGAATTTTTATAAGATTGGCAATGGAAAAACATTTATTCTTTTAAATAATAATTTTTTAAAAACCCAAGAGGTCAGAAGTTTTTATAAACAAATAGCCAAGTGTTCTTTAAATATTAGGCACCCTTCCCATTGTGCCAAAATCATCTTTTCATTTCTTTTGAAATATGTATGGTTATTTTATACTTGTATGTTGCCTTTCTTCGAAGGCACCTGAAGCACTTTATAAGCACGAATCCTCACAACACCTCTGTGAGGTAGGTAAATAGTACTTTTCTATGTAGTAAACCTGGAGTATGGAGAATTTCCTAACAGTTCATTCTACTTAATAATGCAATAATGGAGCTCCAAGATGTCTTGGACTTCTACACCACACTCAGACTTCTGGAAAATTTTCCGTACCTCATTCTTTAGTCCCTGTCAAGGTTAGTAAATAAAATAAGTGACATAAAAAAAAAAAAAAAACCTACCTGTTGTGTTGAAAGTTCCTTTTTGCCAATGTTATGTTCAGGAAACCCAATAACCTGAAAAAGTTTGACTTTGATGTGACATCTTCATATTCATCAATGCTGATAATTGTCCAAAGGCATCTTCACTATGTCTACTAAATAACATCCAATGTGGGCGTTATCTATTGTTTAGGGGATGAATTTTAAGTTACAATAAAATATTTTTGTTTTGCATCAGTTTGGTTGCTTTCTCTCCTCTTAGTTCTCCACCCAATTATAGTGACACATCACTTGAATATAAAACTATAAATTACCCGGCATAATTCAGACTCTGGAACATGGTGACTGGACAAAAGCATATTCTAAATGCTTAGCTACTTTGACCATTGCCTTCCAAAAAGCTGGTATATCAGCTTTACCTCTTGTTGTAAAGAGTATTCTGCAGGTCTTAATTCTTAATAATAATTTCACCAATCATTTATAGAATTCTTAATATGTTTCAAGCTTATGTTGTTTAACCCTCATAATAACCTTGTGAGATGGAAATTATGACCCTCATTTTATAATCTAAAATATAATTGTCATAATACTATGGACAACATATTATAAAAGTATAAGTAATTTCCAAAACCAAAACGCAAAATGTTTCTCTTTGTAGAAATTAAAGTAAACCCTTTAATTTCTAACATGGTTCAGAAATTAGGCCTACCAAGGAGGGTTGCTCTAAAACCAATCCTTCAGTGAACAGAGAAAATTTTCTGTAGGGTAATCATGTCAGCAGGGAAGAAGATTCAGCCACCAATCTTTAAAGGGCTCATGAGGAACAATTCCCAAGAACTAGGAGTTCCAGCACTGGGAGGTCACGACCAAAAACATATCTGCCAGCCAACCAGTCCCATGACCTTAGGTAGCCTCAGCACTTAGCAATTGGTATAGAATTATCCTAACTCAGGATGTTCCAGGACATAAAGGGGAGCTCCATTTTGAAACAAAGGACGTCTCATTTTCTCTTTTACTTAGGAATATTATACTGAGCATATAAAATACATGATTTACATTAGCAGTGTCATGCAGTTTCTCCTTCACTAATAACAATCTTGGGCTGGGCACAGTGGCTCATATCTGTAATCCCAGCACTTCGGGAGACTGACGTGGGTGGATCACTTGAGGCCAGAAGTTGGAGAACAGCCCGGTCAACATGGTGAAACCCCATCTCAACTAAAAATACAAAAATTAACCAGGTGTGCTAGCACATGCCTGTAATCCCAGCTACTTGGGTGACTGAGGCAGGAGAGTCACTTGAACCTGGGAGCTGGAGGCTGCAGTGAGCCAAGATTGTGCCACTGCATTTCAGCCTGGGTGACAGAATGAGACCCCATCTCAAAAAGAAAAAAAAATCTTGGGACTGTCTGCTATATAGTCACTTGTATATGAAGCATGGTCAGTAAGATCCCTCTTTGAGTAAGGAGTTTAATCGCAGTCAGTTAAAATGATCAGAGCTCTATGAATACATGGATAATACTTGGGACTGCAGTGTACACACTTGTTAAGGTTGTGATTCCACAACCAGATTGCCTATCTCGGTCCCTGTGGCCAGGTGGGCTATTGTGGGAATTAAATAAGATTCCTAGTATATATACCTGACATGGTAGATGTCCAATAAAATATTAGCTATTATTTTTGTCGTCATTCTTAAATGCATTGCTTCTCTGTACCCGAGGGAGGCATCAAGTGTTCCGGGAACTGGTGTAGGGTTAATGTTTGCATTAAAGAGCTTCATTTGGAAGAATAATGAACCTCTGTTATTCCTAATCACGTAACTGTCACAGCTCTTGCCTGTTCTTGTCAAAATCTTCTTTCCTTAGGGATTCATGACTCAGCACATTTTTTGGAATTGCCATTCAGAAGCTCTGACACAAAAGAAAACACAGGCTGTTCCTCCACAAATCAAATAGAAGCCACTTTGTAAATTGAATTGCTATGGGAATTTGAACTTTTTCTTTTTCTTAAGAACTCTCATCTGAACCGCTCAGAAGGTGGGCCTGAAATTGGGCAGAAAGCAAAATGATCTGATTTGTTTACTGAGTACTAATTGGCTTCGGCTCAGGGCCCTTACCTCACTGCTTTCCAGCCTTTGAGACTTACTTTTGAGGGAGTGCGATTTCTTGCCAGGTCTCCTGGAATTCTATTCCTAGTAGATCTCAGCTGCATTAGTTGTTTTCTTGCTGCATGCATTCCTTGTCCTAATGAGTCATTTACTTTTATTCTTTCTCCTTGCAAAAAGAAAAATTTAAATTTAATCAGTTTTTAATAAAAAAAGATATTCTAAAATCTTTGGTAAGCAACATGTTTTCAATGCATAATAATTAACTGTGGTCAAGTGCTTTCCTGCGATAGGTCAACTTAAAACTACATAGCCACAAATATATGCTGCTTATTTTCTCCTGGAAAAGTTCCTGATGTGATAAAGCAAGTTGTTATTCCTCCAGCTTAAATCTGAAAACTGCTGAATATCTACAGCTCTAATAGGGCATTGCTAAGGGCAGCCCAAATGACTTTAGAACCCTAGCAACAAAGGAGCAGGCATTTTTCTGGAAAGCACTCCCTAGTAAACTTCCTGCATGCAAACTCTGTTCCACAGTCTTTCCCACCAGGAAACAGGACAACTGAAATCCCAACATGTTGAGATAATGCAAATACACAGGGTCATCAGAGCAGAGAGGGAGGGAGACGCCTTTCTTGAAGGCCTTTTATGTGCCCAGTATTGTTCCAGGTACTTCACAAACCATGTCTTGTCCTGTTTAAGCTCCAAAGCTGTTGGCAAGACTGGCTGCTTGACTGTCAAGATACCACAAAGATGCCTTCTTGTCTTAGGACATTTGGAGTCTGGCTCTTTCCTGACAGGTTCAGGTACTTCATTTCTTATTCATCCAACACTTCTTAAGTGAGCACCTAGTATGTGTTGGGTACTCTCTCAGGTACCAAGGATACAATGATGAGCGAGATAGACAAGTTTCCTGTACTCTTTGAGCTCATCGGTGCCCCAGAGTTGATCAGAATAAGTTAGATGGCAATGCAGTTGTAACAGAAGCTTCAGCTCCTGTGGGAAATTCTGGAGCTGGGATGGTCCTTCAGCATTGGCCCAGTGGAGTTCAGTCGTGTCTGACTCACGTTAAGATACCCAAAAGAATGGATTTAGGGGAGCAAGATGGCTAACTAGAGAAGCCTGGCACTCTCCCCTCACACAAAAGAACCAAGGAAAGAAATACACAGCTAAAATTTGACTGCCGTGTTGAAGATAGACTGCTGGGGTACAGTGGGACAGTGGAGATGCACCTGTGGTGATTGGAAGTCTAGGAGGACAGTGTGGAGGTACCTGACAGCTGCAGTCCCGTCTCCTCCACCTAGATTGGATTGTCCCAGAGACAGGAGGGACTTCCTGTTGCATGGGAAAGGAAGCAAAAGATCCCCACCAGCCCTATTGATACTGCAGACAGCTACAGTCCTTACAACAGGAAAATCCTGCAGTCCTCACAAGTCCTGAGCCCAGTCTGCAGAGCTGCTGGGAATTCACTCAGCTACGTTGCCCCAGATTAGGAGCACAAGGTGTGGACTCCCTATCTACCCTGGAGCCTCTGTGAACCAAGCTGCTGCAGCACAGTGCCATCTTGAGACCAAAGTCACCTCTGGAATGTATCCTGCTCTGGGGGCTAGCAGCCATTGCACCTCTCCAGCACTGGAAGCTCCATCTTCATTCCACAAGTCCACAGAGATGACTGAATGCCACAACCCCAGCAGTGTGGAGCCAGAACCCAGAATCAGCTGCGACTCTGGTCCTGCACAGCCAAGAAACCAACCTCTACTGCTGCACTTCCAGTCAAAAAAATAGTCTGACAGTCCCACCCAGGGCGAGCCTTCCCTTGAGCTGGCCAAACTGCTGCATTCGTTATTCTAAGCAGAAGCAGTCCCTGAGCCTCCAAGCAGCTGATATGCCCCTGTGCCACTGGAGAGGAAATGAGTCCAGGATCTGGAAACAGCCCTGTAGCACCCTTGCTCTCCACAGACATGCCTCTGGACTGTCCAGTGGCCCTGCTTCCCCAGCAAGGGCCTGAGAAACAGTTCCGCAGGTTGCTCCTGGTGGGCATGCCTCCAGGCTAGCCAAGCAACTGTTCACCCATGTATTGGGCTTCATGGGCTGCTTCTAGTGGGCATAGCTTCATGCCTGTGCTTGCATCCCGGACCTACAAAACAGCCTTGGTAGGCTCTTCCCTGTAGAAACACCACCAGGTTAGCCAAGCAGTCGTGCAGCAATGTCATGAGTCTGAGAATCAGTCTCGTGGCTCCCCTGACAAACAAGCCCCTAGGCCAGGCTGGTGGCAACGTGCTTATGTTTTGTACCTGAAAAATAGCCCTGTGGGCCACCCATAGCAGATATGCTTCCAGGCTGACCAAGCAGATTTGTATCTGTGTTCCAAGACAGCAAAATAGCCCCCTGGGTCACCTCCAGCAGTCATGCACTCAGGTGAGCTGAGAAACTGTGTTACCACATCTCAGACCTGAGAAATATCCCTAAGGGCTGCCCTTAACACATATGTCCCCAGGCTGACCGAGCAGTTTTATGCCTGCATTCTGGACCTGAGAAACAGCTTTGCAAGCTTCTCCTGGTAGGCACACCCCCACCCTGGCCAAGCAACCATGTGCCTATGCCCATGGCAAGAGTAACAGCACTGTGGCCTTTCATAATGAGCCAATCCCCAAGTTAGCCAACCCACTGTGTATAGCATAAGCCGTTGGCCTGTGAAACAGCCTGAAGAGTCCAACACCAACAGCACTGCTGCCACAACCCCTCTCAGCCTTAGCCACTAAGAAATTTTTAAATGCCACTAGTGTGGGTCATAGCTGAAGAAACTACACAAAGACTACACTGCTAAATCTATCTAGGACAAAGGCCCTCATATCCCACCAAACTGGTATCCCAGGACCCATCCATACAAATAAATTTTTCCTGACAAAACCTAATTCTTAAAATTGGAATAGGTGACTTTTCCACTAGATGCATAGAAATGAACACAAAGACACATCAACCACAAAAAAGCAAGGAAGCATATCATCTCCAAGTAAAAGCAAGAATTCCCTAGTAACAGATCCCAATCAAGAGGAAATATATAAAAATGTCAGAAAAGAATTCAAAATAATAATCTTAAGGAAACACAGTGAGATACAAGTGAATACAGATAGATAATTCAGTGAAATCAGGAAAACAATTCATAATTTGAATAAGAAATTCCACAAAGAGATACTATAAAAAAGAACCAGACAGAAATCTTAGAGCTGAAGAATTCAAAAAAGAAATAAAAGGTACAACTGAGAACTTCAATAACAGACTAGACCAAGCAAAAAAATAATTTCTAAACTTGAAAACAGATTATTTGAAATGACACAGGAAGACAGAAATAAAAGAAGAAAAAATAAGAAAGAATGAAGAAAGCCTACAGGATATATGAGGCACCATTAAGTGAACAAATATTTGTATAATGGGCATTCCAGAAGGAGAAGAGATGGGAAAAGTTGAGAAAAATATATTTAATGAAATAATAGCAGAGAACTTCCCAAGTCTTGGGAGACAGATGGACATCCAGGTCCAGGAAATTCAAAGAACCCCAGAAAGATTCAACCCAAAAGGTTCTCTCTGAGGCAAACTAGAGTCAGATTGTCTAAAGTCAAAGACAGAGAAAGAATTTTAAAAGTAGCAAGAGAAAAGCATCAAGTCACATATAAAGAAATAACTACTAGACTAATAGCAGATTCCTCAACAGAAACCTTACAGGCCAGGAGAGAATGGGATCATGTATCTGAAATGCTGAAAGAAAAAAAGTGCCAGACAGGAATATCATACCCAGCAAAGCTATCCTTCAGAAATGAAGAAGAAATAAAATCTTTCGCAGACAAGCAAAAACTAGGGGAATTAATCACCATTAGATCAATTAGTCTTACAAGAAATGCTCAAAAGAGTCTGACATCCGGAAGTAAAACTACCATCATGAAAACTATAAAACTTACTGGCAGAGCCAATACACAAAGGAGAAAGAAAAAGGAATCAAATCTTATCACTACAGAAAGCCACCCACATACAAAAATAAGCAATGAGAAAGAAAGTAAGAAATGACGAATATACAAAAGAACCAGAAAACAATAAATAAAATGACAAGAGTAGGTTCTTGCCTATCAGTAATAATGAATGTAAATGGTTTAAATTCCCCATTTAAAAGATATAGACTGGCTAAATGGATTTCAGAAGTAAGACTCAACTATATGTTGCCTATAAGAATTTCACCTCACCTGTAAATGCACACATAGACTGAAAGTGAAGGGATGGAAAAAGGTATTCCATGCAAATGGAAACCGAAAGTGAAAAGGAATAGTTATACTGATATTAGACAAAATAGATTTCAAGTTACAAGCTGCAAAAAGAGACAAAGACATTAGATAATAGTAAAGTGTAGAGGACTACGTGCTCGCAAATGAGACGTTCCAATAAGTCCTGCTCTTGCAAATGAAGCAGGGCATCCCGATAAGTCCTGCTCTTGCAAACGAAGCAGGGCATTCCTTCCCTGCAAACAGGGAGGACAAAGGAGCCAGGTGCAACCAGCAGACCCTGGGGGCTTGTTTATGTGTAAACATCTTGATAATCCAGAAAGTTGGGGAAAGGTCAGAAAAACAACAATGTGTTTTGTGACTTGGTAACATTCCACAAATGACTGTATAAAATAAAGTGGAGTGTGTCGTTTGGGGCGGCCGCCATGTTTGTCTTGTCTTGTGTTGTCTTGTGTGTTCATTCCTTTATTTAGGAAACAAGCAGACCCCAACAGTAAAGGGACCAATTAGCAAGAGAATATAACAATTGTAAATATTTACCCAACATTGGAGCACTTAGATATATAAAGCAAATATTATTAGATCTAAAGAGAGAGATCCTTATACAGTAATAGTTGGTGACTTCAACACCCCACTCTCATCATTGTAACAGATGATCTAGACAGAAAATCAACCAAGAAACACTGAAGTTAAGCTGCACCATAGACCAAATGAACCTAACAGATATTTACAAAGCATTTCACCCAACACGTGCAGAATACACATTCTTTTCATAAGCACATGGGACATTCTCCAGTTACTGACCATGTGTTAGTACACAAAACAAGTCTCAGTAAAAAAAAATCAAATCATATCTAGTATCTTATGTGACCACGATAGAATAAAACCAGACATCAATAACGAAAGAAACATTTGAAACTATACAAATACACGAAAATTAAACTACATGCTCCTGAATGACCAATGGGTGAAGAAAAAAATTAAGAATGAAATATAAAAAAAATTTCTTGAAACTATGAAAATAAAAAATACAGCATACCCAAACATATGGGACACAGCAAAAGCAGTATTAAGAAGCAAGTTTATTGCAATCAATACATATTTTAAAAAACTAGAAAGATTTCAAATAAACAACCTAAGACCTAGATACATCAAAGACCTAGAAAAGCAAGAACAATCCAAACCCCAAATTAGTAGAAGGAAAGAAATATAATAAAGATCAGGGCAGAAAATAAATGAAATTGAGACAAAACATCCCCACAAAAGATCAGCAAAACAAAAAGCTGTTTTTTTTGAAAAGATAAACAAAAACAACAAGCCGTTAGTTAGACTAAGAAAAATAAAAAACACAAATAAAATCAGATACACAAAAGGAGACATCACAATGGATACCACCGAAATATGCAGGATCATTAGAAAATATCTTGAACAACTATATGCCAATAAATTTAAAAATTTCGAGGAAATGGATAAATTCCTGTACACATACAACCTACTAAGATTGAACAAAAAGAAATAGAAAACCTGAGTAGACCAATAACAAGTAATAAGATTGAATCAGTAATAAAAAATCTTCCAACAGCCTGGGCATGGTGGTTCATTCCTGTAATCCTAGCACTTTGGGAGGCTGAGGCATGTGGATCACCTGAGGTCAGGAGTTCAAGACCAGCCTGGCCAACAACCTGTCTTTACTATAAATACGAAAATTAGCTGGGCATGGTGGCACATACTTGTAGTGCCAGCTACCTGGGAGGCTGAGGCAGGAGAATCGCTTGAACCTGGAAGGCAGAGGTTGCAGTGAGCCAAGATTGGGTCACTGCACTCTAGCCTCGGAGACAGAGTGAATCTCTGTCTCAAAAAAAAAGTCTTCCAACAAAGAAGAGTCTAAGACAGATGGCTTCACCCCTGGATTCTCTCAAATCTTTAAAGAAGAATTACTGCCAATTATTCTCAAACTATCTCAAAAAACTGAAGCAAAGGGAATTCTTTCTAACTCATTCTATGTGGCCAGCATTACCCTGATACCCAAACCTGGTAAGAATAGAATAGCAACAAGAAAGAAAAATATAGGCCAATATCCTTAATGAGTATGGACACAAAAAATCTTCAAGAAAATCCTACGAAGCCTAATCCAACAGCACATTAAAAAGATAATATGTCAAAATCAAGTGGGATTTATCCCAGGAATATAAGGATGGTTTAATATATGCAAGTCAATAAACATCATACATCACATCAATGAACAGAGGACAAAAACAATAGGATCATCGCAACAGATGCAGAAAAAGCATCAAATCATCAAACAAAAAGTTTTTATCACTTTGTGATAAAAACTCTCAATGAATTAGGCATAGAAGGAAAGTACCTCAATATAATAAAGGCCATATATGACAAACCCACATCTAACATCTTACCGAACAGGGGAAAGCTGAAAGCTTTTCCTCTAAGAGCTGGAACAAAACAAGGATGTCCACTCTCACCACTCTTAATCAACTTAGTACTGTAAGTCCTAGATAGAACAATTAAGCAAGCAAGAAAGAAAACACATCCAAATTGGAAAGAAAGAAGTAAACTTTTCCCTGTTTGCAGATGACATGCTCTTATACGTAGAAAAAAGCCGAAGACTCTATCAAAAAAGCTCTTAGAACAGACAAATGAATTCAGTAAAGTTGCAGATACAAAATTAACATAGAAAAATCAATAGTGTTTCTATTCACGAACAACAAACTAGCCAAAAAAGAAATCAAGAAGGAGAATCCCGTTTATAATAGCTAACATAATATAATAACCAGAATTTGTCAGGAAATATTTATTTGTATGAATGGGTCCTGGGGTATCAGTTTGGTGGGATATGTTGGCCTTTGTTCTAGGTAGATTTAGCAGTGTAGTCTTTGTGTAGTTTCTTTAGCTACAATCCACACTAGTGGCATTTAAAAATTTCTCAGGGGCCAAAGCTGAGAGAGGTTGTGGTAGCAGTGTTATTGGTTTTGGGCTCACCAGGCTGTTTTACAGGCCAAGGGCTTATGTGTATACACAGTGGGTTGGTTAACTTGGAGACTGGCCACAGGATTGAGGCCACAGTGCTGTTACTCTTGCCAGGAGCATAGGCACATGGTTGCTTGGCCAGGAGATCAAGGCTGCAATGATCTATAATCATACCACTGTGCTCCAGTCTGGGCAACAAAATTAGACTCCATCTATTAAAAAAATAAAAATTAAATAAAAAAAAAAAGGAAGACATACAAGGGGCCAATAAATACGAAAAAATGCTCAACATCACTGATCTCAGGAAAATGCAAGTCAAAATGGCAGTAAGGTATCATCTTTCCCAATTAGGATGGCTGTTATCAGAAAGACAAAGCATAACAAATGCTGGTAAGTATGCAGAGAAAAAGGAATTCTTATACATTGTTTGTGGGAATGTAAACTAGTACAGCCACTATGGAGAACAGTATGGAGGTTCCTCAAAAAACTACAAATAGAACTGCCGTATGTTCCAGTAATCCCGCTACTGGGAATTTATCCAGAGGAAAGGAATTCATTATATTAGAGACATCTGCACCTTCATATTTATTGCAACATTATCTACAATAGCCAAGATATGAAACCAACCTAGTTGATTCCGAGTTGACCAATGAATGAGTTTTTCCCTCCCTTGAGGGCAAATATTATTATGATTTCACGGATTTTAAATTTTGGAGGAGGGAGAATTTCAGCAATGGCAGTTTAGTTGTTGTTGTTGTTTGATGCTCAAATTTTCTACCAAATTGACTCCTGAGTCCAAGGTCCACATAAGGTCAGTAGTCCTTGATAGTTTCTTTACTTACCAATAGGATCAGATATTTTAGGATCATTTTGGATATTTTTTTGCCCCAGATCCGGAATTAGCTATTCCTCCAAGGAGCCTTTGGGGATAGTTTTTAGACTGTAATGTGGGTACTTGAGACACTCATTGCTGCTGGGTTGGAGATTGTTTCTGCAAAATCAATATTTTTGTTTTGTAAGCAGAAAATGTATCATGAGTTAGTACTGACAACTCTAATTTAAATCAATGATCACATATTTTTTACCTAACTTCATTGATTTTTGTATTTAAATTCTCTGTTGCTAAAAATCCTGATTTTCAAATGACAGTAATGTATTTGCTTTATCCTACTATTTGTATAACATTTTCAAAATAACAATAATATTATAATTATTACTAGTAATATGGTTACTGAAAACTGTTTTCTAGTTCTTTCTGTCTCTAGAGTAACCTATTTTAGATGTGTGAGCCAACTATGTTATAGTCCCTTGAAATGGTTTCTCTCCATGTGACTAAGTCACCAATTTGATACTTACTTGGGTTTATTTGTGCAATTTTAATTTGTATTTCTCCTATTATGTGTGAGATTGAATATCTTTTTATACATTTAAGGGATATTTGTATTCCTTTATTTGTAAATTCTCCTTTTCTACAGGAGAGTTTGCCTGTTTTTTCCCTATTTTTTAGAAACCCTTTCTATTCTATATTAGGGATACTTACCCCTTGTTTGTCTGTACTATAAGTTGAAATTGGTTTTTCCCATTTTTTCATTTGTCTTTTTATTTATCATATCTTTTGCCATGTTAAAGCTTTTTTTATTTTTTATGTTTAACTCATTTTTATCATGTTTTCTCAAATTGATTTAAAATATAAATTTGTATAACTCAGTAGCTTAGATAGTAACTTAGTGGCTATGAGTTATTTGTACAATTTAGAAAGTAGCTTAGATAGTAGCTAATATTTTTACTTATTTGCTTATTTTTGTAACTATAATAAGTTTACATGGTATGGAGTGAATTTTATAAATACTTCCCATTTATGCCTTATGAGCTTTTTTCTATGCTTAGGAAGGCCTTCTCAACCTCAAATTATTTTTTAAATGTATCAGGATATTTTTGGTTACAGACTACAGAATACTAACATTAAAAATTATAAGTATGTATGTTAAGAATATTTATTATCTTGCGTAGTAAAAAATCTGGAGCTAGGAAAAGTCCAGCATAGTTAATTTTGTGACAAAACATTGTCATCAAGGACCTAAGTTGTTTTCATCTTTTTGTTTTATAATCATAATATAGTAGTTTATCCTCTTAGGCTGGCTGTCCTCATGGCCTCCAAGGGCTGCCACTGTTCTTTTTTTTTTTTTTTTTTGAGACAGAGTCTGCTCTGTTGCCCAGGCTGGAGTGCAGTGGCGCGATCTCGGCTCACTGCAAGTTCCGCTTCCCAGGTTCACCCCATTCTCCTGCCTCAGCCTCCCAAGTAGCTGGGAATACAGGCGCCCGCCACCACGCCCGGCTAATTTTTTGTACTTTTAGTAGAGATGGTTTCACCGTGTTAGCCAGGATGGTCTCAATTTCCTGACCTTGTGATCCGCCCACCTCAGCCTCTCAAAGTGCTAGGATTACAGGTATCAGCCACCGCATCTGGCCGGGCTGCCACTGTTCTAAGTGTCATATGCAGACACTTAAAATAGAAGATGAAGGCTTCTCCTCAGACTTCATGTTTGGACAAAGTGGAAAACCATTCTCAGAAGGCCCCTGGCTGGACTTGGGTCCAAACCATGCTGCATGACCATTTCCAGTTCAGTCACTAGCGTTGGAGATGAAATTGCCAAGAATGACTAATAAAGATTTAACTGGCTGAGTGTGGTAACTTATGTTTATAATTCTATCACATTCGGAGGCTGAGGCGGGAGGCTCTCTTGAGTTTAGCAGTTTGAAGCCAGCCTGGGCAACATAATGAGACCCCATCTCTACTTAAAAAATTAAAAATTAGCTGGGTGTGGTTGTATGCACTATAGTTTCAGCTATGCAGGAGGCTGAGGTGGCAGGATCACTTGAACCCAGGAGTTGGAGGTTGCAGTGAGCTATAATTGCACCATTGGACTCCAGCCTGGGCAACAGAGTGAGACCCAGTCTCAAAATATTTTTAAAAAGATTTAATCTTGAGACTTGTGCGGGGCCTAAAGCTAATGATTACCACACATGTGAACATAATCTGGGTTTTTAGACCAAGAAAGAAATCACCATTGTGTAGTCTTGCAGATTCATTTCTTACACATAAAACTTCCATCCACCTAAAATTTGTGTTAGCATAAGCAGTGAGCTAGGGATCAAGCTTATTGTTTTTTCCTAAACAACTAGCTAGACATCCTGTGTATTAAATCACTTATCTTTTAAATCAGCTCCCTTATGATAGTTTCCAAAAGGAAACAGGAAAATCTGCTCAGAGCATGGGAATTTTTGGTCAAGTCTTTTAAATTCACTATTTCACAGAAATCCCTTGTGAGATAGCTCCTTCAAATCACATTGCTCACATCACAAGCAGATCCCCAATGTCAGAAACCGATAGGCGATGTTCTCTCTGCATCTAAAATCTAGACAAATAAGGCAAAACATAATTTAAAATTTATGAATTCTAGGCCGAAAGTCATGGGATATGCCAGCTATTTTTATTTTGAAAATTGGATACTTAAATGTACCTGCATGTTATTTATATTGAAATAAATGAATGCCCACCATATGCCAGCCACATACTGGCCTTAAGAAGCTTAGATTTTATGTAAGGCAGAGAGATAAAAAAACAAATAGATCTGTGTGTGTGTGTGTGTGTGTGTATGCATACATATAAATATACAATGGACAGAAAGAGTAAGAGGGATGAGCAGGCTAGGATATGGGGATGTTTTTAAAGATATAATTGACAGGGAGATTTTTCATTGAGGAGTTGACATTTGAGTAGAGTCATGATGCAAATGAGAAAGCAAGCTACGTGGCTACCTATGGAAAGAGCAGTCTAGGTAAAGCAACAAAGTTCCAAGATGCTGAGGCAGGAATATGCTTAGCTGTGATGGGTGGAGTAACGTGAATGAGAAAGAGAGGAGATCAGAGACTGAAGGAACTTACAGGCATCATACAGAGCCTTATAGACCACTATAAGGATGTTGGCTTTTGCATTAAATGAGGTTGAGACCAATCCAGTGATGAGAGATAGGGAGCAGAGACATTGGAAGGGAGAGAGGGAGGAATAAAAGAAAGAAAAAAGGAAGGCAGACAGGAAGGAACGAAGGAAGAAAAGTGACAGATCTGATTTTTTTTTCAGACAGGGTCTCACTCTGTTGCCCAGGCTTCAGTGCAGTAGTGCAATCGCAGCTCACTGCAACTTTACCTCGTGGGCTCAAGTGATCCTCCCACCTCAACCTCTGGAGTAGCTGGAACTACAGATGCACACCACCATGCCTGGTTTATTTTTTTATTTTTTGTAGAGATGTGGTCTCATTATGTTGCCCAGGCTGGTCTTGAAATCCTTGTCTCAAGTGATCTTCCTGCCCAGGCATCCCAAAGTGCTGGGATTATAGGCATAAGCAACCATGCCTGACCCTGATTAATGCTTCAAGAGAATCCTTCTGGTTGTTTTGTTGAGAATGAACTATAAGAACGCAAGGGGGAAAAGCAGAGAGATAAGGTAGGCAGCCATTACAGTAATTCAGTTGGGAGATAAAGGTAACTTGGAATAGATTAGCAGTGTTGATATGTAACCAGATTCTGGATATGCTTCAAGGTAGAGTAATATTAAGTTTGGTATGGGGTATGAAGGGAAAAGGCAAAAATTATCCCATGCTTTTTGGCTTCAGCAACCAAAAAAACGGAGTTGCCGTTTGTTGAGATGGGAAAAGTTATGCATATTGTAAAATAAGAGTCCTGGGGTGGCTATGTTAAGTTTGAGATACACATCCAAACGGAGATGTTAAGCAAGATGTACAAGCATGGAGTTCAGAGTTGCTGTCTGTGTACTTGGGAGTCATCAGTCATATAGAAGGTATTTAAAGCTATGAGTCTGGATGAGATACCTAGGGAGTGAGTGAAGAGAAGAGAGGCAAGGACTGAGTCTGAGAATTCCATGAAATCAACAAAAGAGACTGAAAGGGACCAGGTCAGTAAGATAGGGGGAAAAGGAGAGAAGAGTGTCTCTGCAGCCAAGTGAAGAAAGTGATTCAAGAAAGACGAAGTGATCAGCGGTGTTAAATGGTGCTGATGGATCAAGTAAGGTAAGGGCTGCACACTGATCACTGGCTTCAACAGTGTGGAGATCATTGGGTGATCTTGATAAGTAGTTTGCAGGAGTAGTCAGCACACAGGTGTCTCATTAGAATGGGTTCAATCGAGAATTGGGGGAAAGTGATTGGAAATCATCAATAGAAATGACTCTTCAGTAGTTTATTCTTGTGTATGATGAAAATATAAACTCTGTTGACTGATTGAACATGATGCTCATTTGCCCAAAATTTCTGTTTCCATCCCTATGTGAGATTTAAACACAAGGCCAATTTGTTTTTGTCTCATGACCAAAAATGAATTCCTGGCTTTGATCATTCTTGATACTCTCCTCTGGAAATTACCTTGAGAGAATGTGGATGAGTCATCACAAACTCACGCACAGTTCTGGAAAAATAACTTGAAACATCTGTCTGACTAAAGGGGATCCCTAGCCATCTTCCTTATGAAAGTCCTCCCCACCTGTGCAGTAAGCTGGGGCAAGGCATTCTGGTTGGACCTACTGGGTGGCAGTTGCTGTGGATAAAGTTATAAAGTATCACCTCCTTTGATTTTACAGCACTGCCTGGTTTACAAAGTGCTTTATTATTCATCATCTCATCTGATCCTCATAACAACAGTGTGATGTAGACCAGGCAGATGATGAAATCACTATTTTATAAAGGAGGAAACTGAAGATTCCAGTGGCTGAGGAATTGTCTTAGGGCATGGAGCTGGGATGCACACCCAGGACTTCTGACCACCTGTCTCCTGTTGTTCCCATTCAGTCTGGTTCGACTGGCTAGCTCAGCCCTATTGTTCTTGGCTAGAGCTGCTCTCCTGTGTGATGTCTTCCTGGTAACAGGAAGGGAAGAAAGGATGGCATTTAGTCTTCACTGTGGTGTATCAACAACCTGGGGCTGCTTGACCTGCCTTGGTGTCTAGATGTCATGGACTCCAGCCTGAGCTCTCTCCTTTTTTGACCCTTGCAGATGGTCTGTTTTTCGCAGGTTGTGTCTCATAGTTTGAATGGAGGTGACAAGCCTATCAGATTTTACTGGATGACATTTACTTCTATTAAAATCAAGTGTAGCTCTTTTTAAAATTAAGAGATAAAGGATTAAGGTTACAAAGTAACCCAATAGGTGGCTTTTCATTTTGTGTTTCTGAAATTATCTAACTTCTCTTCCATTTCCAAGAACATTCCAGAACTAAATTTTGAAGAGTGTAATTCACATGCTAATATTCCTAGTCAAAGCAGATGAAACATGTCTATGTTATGCATAAATGGGAGGGTATTAAGGGGGAAATTTGGAGCCGAGCTGACAGAATTAATAAACCTGATTTTTTTTTTCTGAAAGCTCATGTTTTTCCCTTAAGATGTTACAGTGGCTTCAAAAGGGTTGTCAAGGCATGATCGCTAGTATTCTCAAGCAGCGCACACACATTCAGTGTCTGCAGAGTCTGCCGAATGTGAGGCACTGGCCTGATTACTGATTACATAGTAAGATGCATTTGTATACGACAGATTTCATTATTACAGGTTAACTTCTGGTTTGCTAGCTGTAGACATTTCATGGAATTATAAAGCCATCTTAAACTCAGGGAGAAGAAGGGACAGATAGAAATTACTCCATTAATTGCATCTGAGGACCAAGTATCATGTAACAGTCTACATGAAGGAAAGGCAAAATGACTGTGGGGAAAACGGGTGGTGAGGTCACACAACATCTATGAGTGGTTTTCCTCCAGTCCAGCAATAAGTGTATCTCCAAAGGAGGCATGTGGAGTGGTAGAAGCGTGTGCTTGGGAGCTCTTAAATCAAACAGGCTGCTCTAAGTGGTGAACACACATATTTAGGAAATGTATAGTGATACAGTCACTCTCACATGCCATGATGACAGGCATCAGAGTAAATTATTCATAGACAATTTGGCAATATCTACCAAACTCTGAATGTATTCATATGCCATGATGACAGGCGCCAGAGTAAATTATTCATAGACAATTTGGCAATATCTACCAAACTCTGAATGTATTCATATGCCATGATGACAGGCGCCAGAGTAAATTATTCACAGAAAATTTGGCAATATCTACCAAAATCTGAATGTATATACCCTTTGATACAGTAGTCTCACTATTATGAATTTTTACTTCCCGGCACTTTGGGAGGCTGAGGCAGGTGGATGGCTTGAGCTCAGGAGTTTGAGACCAGCCTGGCCAACATGGTGAAACCCCATCTCTACAAAAAAATTTAAAAATTAGTCGGGCCTGGTGGCACAAGCCTGTAGTCCCAGCTATTAGAGAGGCTGAGGTGAAAGGATCACTTGAACTAGGGAAGTGGATGTTGTGATGAGCCGAGATCATGCCACTGCATTCCAGCCTAGGTGACTGAGTGAGATTCTGCCTCAAACAACAAACAAATGACAACAACAACAACAAAAAAACCCATAAAAATAAATTTATACCAATTTTGTAGATGTGTGCAAAGATGAACACAAATGCTCATGACAGCATTGTATATAAGACTGAAACTGGGAACAACCCTAATGTCTAAGATTAGAAGGCTTAATACAGATTTATATTATATTATATTATATTATATTATATTATATTATATTATACTATATTATATTGATACTGAACTGCCATGCAGCCAGTAGAGAGAATAAGAGAGACTGAGATGCGCTGATATAGTGTGTGCTTCAGGATAGATTAAGTGAAGTGGGGTGTGTGTGTGTGTTTGTGTTTATCAATCAAGATCCAATCAGGAAACAGAATTTGCCCCAGATGGTTCCAATGTTGAGCTTTAACGAATGGACAATGAACAGAAGTGTGGGCAGGGCACGTTAAGACACTCAGACACTAGCACCAGTGGGAAACCATTATCACAGTGCTGCTCCACCTGGTCTCCTTTTCAGGTCTGACACATCATCCACAAGGGCTGAGAATGTCAGCTGTTGTTTGCTCACAGCTGAGCCCTCACTAGAATTCACTCAGCCACCACAGGTACAGTCTCACCCAGGTTGCACTTTTGCTTGGGGGTGACCATGGTCAGTGACTGTTCAATTTAGTGATATGAAAGCCCAGCCCCCTTGTCTCAATTTGGGACAATTCTCATGGACCATCCAGAAGTTCCCTGTAGCATCGGCTGAGGCCTCATTGAACTGCATTTCAAGTTAGCTTCTCCTTCCAGCCAGTCCTGCTTTCCTCCTTTCCTTACTGGTGTCTCCCAAAAACCACTCTTCAATAAGCCATCTGCACACACTGCTCCATCTCAGTTTGTTTCCAGGGAACCTAATTTGAGGCATGTCCCTGGGACCAAAGGTGCTGAAAGTGCTAGGGACTGAAAGTAGAGCCTGCATGCAGAAGCTGAAGTTGTGAAGGGATGCAACTACTACCAGGAGCATACAGCTAAAGTGGAGGAAGAAGAGATACCCAAATTTCTCTCTCCTCTTACTCTCCAGTCACCTTCCATCGTCTCTCACTGGACAAACCCAATTGGAAACTAGCCTGCAAGGTGTATAAGGTGTACAGGGGTCACTTCTGGGGACAAGGATTAGGACCTAAAATAGACTGGGAACGGGGAGTGGAAAATAGAAAAGAAGTAGCACAGTATCTCCTATTTATGTAAATAGGAGAAATATATAAATATGTATATATATGCATACACAAAAAATGCTAGTTGTGCATAGAAAATTTCTGGAATGGTATAGAAGAAAATGTAAATAGTGGTTGCTTCTGGTAAAGGCAAATGTGCAAATAGGGTATACAGAAGATTTGTCCTTCATTCATTCTCTTCTGACCATTCTACTTTTTAAATATAAGTGCATAGGTACTTACTATTATATTTGAAATAAAAATTAAATGAACATATTGAGCTTCTAGGTAGGGTATTAAGCAGAGAAGCCAGAGTGAGTGATTGTTTTGTTCATTCATGGATGGTTGCTAGGTGCCTTGCATTGTACTGCATTAATACAAAGAAGAAAGGTCCCTGCCTTAATGAGGAATTTACAGTATAGTGTAGCACAAACAATGACAATAATGCAATGGGATAGTGCTGTCATGGAGGTGGGTTGCAAGGTACCAGGGACCGGAAAAGAGAGGGAGGTCTAAACCTCTCTAGCAAGTCTTCAGCTTACAGGAGGTAGAGCCAGAGGTAGGCGGAAGTGATGAGTAAGGGTTTCATCATACTTGGTCAGAAGGACTCACTAAGGATAATGGGAGGAAAGGAAGACCTATGCATAAGAATGGCAAGATAAGGAAGAAACATGTACTATATTCAAAAGCTTAGGGGTTGAGAATCCATGGAGGATAGTGTGGGGTTATTTTACGAGTTTTAAACACTGAGGCAAAATGAAGAGTACAAGTCGACAAGTTTTATTAAATGTACATACCTGTGTATACACCCATGTATACACCCTCCCCACCAACATTTTCATTACCCTAGAAATGTCCCTTAGTCTCCCTCCACTCAATCCTCACTTCCCAGAGGCAGCCACTGCTCTAATTTCTATCACTAAGTATGACTTTTTCCTGCCCATGAACTTCATACAAAAGGAATCATTTAGCATCTGCTTTACTGTGTCTGCCTTCAGTCGCTTAACATAATATTTTGAAGATTTATCCATGTTAAGTTTTCCAGAGAAAGTATAGGATGCCCAGTTAAATTTGAATTTCAGATAAACTCCAAATATTTTTTAGCAAAAGCAGGTTCCATGCAAAATTTTAATTTTATTTGCTAAATCTGGTACCCATAATCCATACTGTTATGTTTTCAACTTTTCTAAAATGTTGTCGTACGCTATGCTATAAATATACTACAATTTGGTAAAAATACTTAGACCTTCTGGGTTATGAGGTAGATATACATTTTTTTTTTGTTATAAGAAACTTTCAGTTTTCACTTCATTCTTCATGAAAGAATTTTGAGCAAAGGAGTGACATGGCCCAATTTGCATTTTAGAAATAGTCTTCTGGCTGTAACCTTGAGAAGGTGGTAAATGGCAGGGGCAAGACTAGAGGCAGGGAGGACATAGATGGCCAAAGTCTAGATGATGCATGCTTGAATTGTGATGGAGGAGAGGATGTTCGGAAAGAGATTTGGAAGGAAGACTCAATAAGGGTTCTGCATAAATTGTTAGTGAGAGATTAACGGGGAAGAAATCTGAGTGTCTGGCTTCTTCCAGATCACTAGCTAGAATAGGTAGAGTTGATGTCTGCTTTAGTTACTAATCTGTATTTCATACAATGTTTGATCATAGTAGGGTCCAAATCAACTTTCGTTGCCTGACTCTTTTGCTCCATGCCTGTAAGAAAAAAGAATCTCAAAACACTTTCACCGATTCTATTTCCAACACTATTTTTAACTAGTACAAATACGATAAGTATTATACACAAAAGGCTATCCTAACGGAGAGGAAAGAGAATATGACATTTAATTAATGAGAATTACCGTTTCCCAGGCACTATAATTTCAAATTCTTTTTAGCATCTGAATTTCTCCTGAAGTTACATGATCATATGGTTCAGAAGAACCTTGAAAAGGTATCTCATCCACTCTGGGTGTTATTGAATCTAACTAGGTTCCGTTCGCCCAGTGCAGTAAAGCCGAACATTCACACTGAGGTTTTACAGCAGGAGAAGGGAGGACATTTATTTGCAGGACTCCAAGCAAGGGCAATTGGGCAGCTCATGCTTAAGATCTGACCTCCCCAATAGCTTACAAGCAAAGGTTTTTTTGTTGTTGTCATCATTATTTTTTGAGACAGGGTCTTGCTGTGTTGCCCAGGCTGGAGTGCAGTGGCATGATCTTGGTTCACTGCAACCTCTGCCTCCTGGGTTCAAGCAATTCTTGTGCCTCAGCCTCTCAAGTAGCTGGAATTACAGGCGTGCACCAGCACACTTGGCTAATTTTTCTGTTTTTAGTAGAGATGGGGCTTTGCCACGTTGCCCAGGCTGGTTTTGAACTCCTGGGCTCAAGTGACCCACCCTCCTCGGTCTCCCAACATGCTGGGATTACAGGCATGAGCCACCATGCCTGACCACAAGCAAGAATTTTTGAAGGCAGGGGTAAGTTTCAGAAAAGCAGAAGTTACAGGCAAAAATAATAAATTAATACATGGAGGTTACCCATTGAAGTGGGTGCTTACAGGTAATAGGTCGATTCAAAGATCCTCTGATTTGCAATCGGCTAAGAAAGTGAAGTTTCATCTAAAAACTTGGAGTTAACAGAAAGGAATGCTAAGGTCTGGCCTGTGGGCATGACTTTCTCCAGGCTGCCCAGGAAGAAATTTAGAACAAGGAGCAGTGGTCAGAATTCAGTCCTCAGTTTCCCCTTATCTGAGCTCTGTGTGACAGCAGTTGGCATTTTCCATCTGGTAGGGGTTCAGGTTTGAAAAACAAGTCAGGGACATAGGTGAAGATATTATCTTTAGTTTCCATAGGGAACCAAGTCAGGGACATAGGTGAAGATATTATCTTTAGTTTCCATAGGGAACCAATCATCTCATGGCTCTGACTTCCTTGGACGGTCGTTGCTTTAAGCTACAGTCACCTTCTTGCTTACCAAATTGCTCACTTACTTCTGAAGGCTAGTGAGGTACCTAGAATCGCCCTTGAAGAAAACTCAAGATTTTCTTTTATTTCCATGTTTGGAGAGGCTCACGCTGGCCCCTTAGGGGGGCCCCTACTCTGTCTCATGGGTGGGGAGAAGCAGTCTCTTACTTTGGAGATTGACAATCCTAGGTTAAATCCTTTCTTTACTTTTTACTAGCCAGCTATGTGACAGTTGCCAAGTCATTTACCTTACTGAGCCTCCGGCCCCTCCTTTATATGTTATGAAGGTTATATAAAGTGGTATATATGTGCACCTCAACACACTTTCTCTCTCCCACTCCCTTCTGTACCTGTCAACAGTAGGTGATCACAGCGGCGTCCTTCTTGCACATAATTCATTGACCGCTATTATTCTCAGCAAAGCAGCCTCCAAGGCAGCCACTTGAGTCTAAAGAGTCATCAAGTGTTAGCTGTGCCCAAACCAGTGCCAGGCAGAACCTCAGTGCCTCCTCCAATGTTGTATGTATGGAGAGGGGTTGGTGAGACCAACCTTTCTGCTGAGCTAATGTTGTGAAGTCTTTTCTTGAGTAATCAACATCTCTCATGTATCAGGAGTGGCATTTTGTAGTGATTAAATTCCTGGACTTTGAATTTGGACAGATCGGGGAAGCTCTTGAAACCTTTTTGCTGTATAACATTAAGCAAGTTGATTACTCTGAGTGCCAGTTTCCTCATCTACAAAGTAGCGATCAATAATAGTAATTATCTTTTCATTTGGAATGATGATTGAGGTAGGGTTTGGGAACTCCTTAGCACAGAGCTTGCCACTTTGTGGGCCTTCGATAAAGGATAGCTGGGAGGCTGGCAGTGGTCGGGGCGTGTACTCTTAGGAAGGCACTTTATAAAGTCATCTGCTTTTTCTACAATGAGTTGGTATCTGCTGTCCTTGCCTCCTTGATTAGTGGAAACACCTGGGAGCCCAGGAAATTTCACCAAGTGCTATGCATTTGGATGGGCAAGCCATTTCTCTCCATGCTCTCTGTTAGCAACACAGGAGTCAGGCTTAGAGAGCTGAGAGAAAGCCTTGGAGCTCAATGTTTATTCTCCTGTCAATGAAATCCTTACCTGTGGTTTGCTGACACATTAGGTCTCCCCCAAGGCACAGAGTAATCCAATGCCTTCTCCTTTCAAACTGACAAGGGGGTCCCCTCTGGTGAATAGCTCTTCTTCCACTGGTCTCCTTCCCAAGGCCTGTTGTAAGGGTTATGTGAGACCTTCAGTCCTAGAGAGGAGAAAATGCACCTGCCTTGTATCTTGCAATTTTTGATTCAAGTGAGAGCTTGGAAATAAATAGACATCTTCAAATAAGAAACAGAATAAATGAGGATTTAAAGAGCCAGATCAAACTGAGACCTCAACGCACAGGATGAACACGACTTGGGTCATTTGATGCCAAATGTCAGATTCCTGACAAAGTAAATTCTAGATTCTTTTTTTCTTTTTTTCTGGAGACAGAGTCTCACTCTGTTGCCAGGCTGGAGTGCAGTGGCGTGATCTTGGCGCACTGCAACCTCTGCCTCCCGGGTTCAAGCGATTCTCCTGCCTCAGCCTCCTGAGTAGCTGGGACTACAGGCATGTGCCACCACACCCAGCTAATTTTTGTATTTTTAGTAGAGATGGAGTTTCACCATGTTGGCCAGGGTGGTCTCAATCTCTTGACCTCATGATCCTCCCGCCTTGGCCTCCCAAAGTGTTAGGATTATAGGCGTGAGCCACCGCACTCTGCCAGATTCTTTCTTCACTGTGTAAACCCTTCATAGATTTCCTGCTCTCTGTTCTTCCCAAATAACCTAACCCCAAGGGAAAAATTGATCTCAGTAGCTCTTTTGGAGAAGTCAGTCTTCCTTTTGAATGTGAGAGGCAACATGGTCTGTAGAGCCCCAGGATCAAAGGACACTGTGTGGCCTCTGGACCCTGCATTGGCGTCTTTCTATTACTCACCTTCAACCAAAAAATACACAAAGTACGTATGCACAGCACACATATCTACCAGTGCTCACAGGACTGGGAGCAGGGGAAATAAGGCTGGTCAAGGTTTGTCCCGCCACCCATGAGCTCATATGCTTCCTGAGGAGACCAATATACAAATTGAGAAATGTCATTGTAGAAATAAGTGCAAACTTTGTAGGTGTGAGTGATATTCGAAAGGGTTGCCAACTGGCCAGGTGCAGTGGCTCACGCCTGTAATCCCACAGCACAGGGAGACTGAGGTGGGAGGATCGCTTGAGCCTAGGAGTTTGAGATCAGCCTGGGCAACATGGTGAAACCTCGTCTCTACAAAAAATACAAAAATTAGCTGGGAGTGGTGGCACATGCCTGTAGTCCCAGATACTCAGGAGGCTGAGGTGGGAGGATTGCTTAAGCCCAGGAGGCAGAGATAGCACCACTGCACTCACTCCAGCCTGGGTGACAGAGTGAGTGAGACCCTGTCTCAAAAAAAGCAACAATAACAAATACCAAATATTTGACACTTGTTAGAGTCACTGCAAAGGCTGTTTCTTACAGCCAGGGCAGCGTGACTAAGACATGCCAGATGGGCATAGGGCATTCTCTTTTGGATCCAGGCCCATCCTGGGGGTGGTGAGATGGACATGAGGGAATGAGGGGCCTCCCTCAGGCTGGCTGGGTGGCAGGCACTGCAGGGCTGTGAGGGATTGAGCAGCCGAGGCAGTGGGACATAGGGAGGAGGGGATGAGGCCCAGGGCAGTCTAAGCATCCCATTGGTGTGGAAGTATTTCTATATTTTACCAATGATATTCTCTTTGAGAAGCAATATCCCATGGAAATATATTGAGGGCAGTATCTATGTAATTAAATATATTTAGGAGACAAAGAACAAAAGTGAAAAGAAACAGGGGAAATTAAATTTGACATAGGTCCAAAATGTTATCATTTCAACATGTAACTAATATCCAACTGATTAATGAGCGATTTCACTTTTTGTTGTTGCTGAAATCCAGCATATATTTTCAGTTTAGGGCCTGCCACCTGTGGTTGCCGTACTGCACAACACAGGTCTAGAAGGAAGGATTGTGAGGAAAGCAGTCCTCTGTGCTCCCTGGATTTTGGGGGAGGTAACCTTCCAGTTGCCTGGAATTTTCTGCAGGATCTGCCCGTGGGTTTCTTCTTTGATTAGCCCACCTGTAAACACACACAGACCTGAACAGGTGCAGAATTTACAATGAGACACAGTAGCTCTTTCAGCACTGAGCTCAATTACACTAATTGTCTGGCCTATTGCTTAGTGCTGCCTTCATTACCAAACCAAAGGCTTAATTGCTCCTTTAAGCTCCTTTGAATTTTCAGACCCAATTTACCTGCAGCCTCCTGAAACTCAGGCACCCGAATTTACTAAGAATAAGTGGGGATTTGCTGTGTGTTGAGGCCTCGTTAGGCCCTTCTAGTCTTGCATTTTCTTTTTTATTCAGCGATGTGAAATAATGGTCTTTTCTTTCTTTTGCCTTCCTTGCAGTGGGTGACACCTGCAGGCTGAAGCAGCATTTTTTTGTACTTTAGCACCACCTTGTGGTTCAGCTGAAAAGAGTCTAGAAACGGGCCGCATCCATCTTAGGCTCATTGAGCACCATGAACAGTCTTGAAGGGCCATCTGGCTTTTGTTGTCTCCTTCAGCCTGAGAGGAAATGAGATTTGTTACTGAATAGGGAATGTCTCCTATAGGCTAAACTGCCTGCTGAGAAATCCGACGAGGTAATGGCTCTAATTTGAACTAAGCAGAGAGTCACGCAGAAACATCAGTCCAGGCTGCCACTGTTCTCTATTATTTAGATTGAATTGTGTCTACTTTTCACAGATGACCCGGCTTAGCCAGGGAACTTGGCATCTCTGTCTGCTGTTACTGAAAAATGCGGCGTGATTGTTTTCAGCTGCTCCAAGTTAGGAATTAGCTCCTGGCCATTGGTGATACTTCCTGGAAACCGCGCTCACTTCATTGGAGCCACAACCGGTCTGCAGCTGAATTTTATCAGCAGACATGTTGCTTTGGCGAGCATTGGTTGAAAACCAGTGTTAGAAAACTGACAGATTGTGCAGCGGTTTTGCCAATATCCGTGGCCCAGTAATTTTTCTGTGAGTAACTTTTTGTACTTCCCTGTTATTTTACGCCTGTACTCCCAAATTCCCTTATCATTTGTTCCTGCGCCAAAGGTGTATGAGTTTGCAATTTGTTTAAAGCCATGGAGAGGCTGTTTGACTTGCTTGTGGTCACTGGCAGATTCTTTTTTGTTTTAATTTTTATTTTAGGTTTGGGGGTACATGCGAAGGTTTGTCACGTAAACACGTGTGTCACAGTGGTCTGTTGTACATATTAATACATCACCCGGGTATTAAGCTCAGTACCCAATAGTTCCCTTTTCTGTTCCTCTCCCCACACTCCACTCAAGCAGACCCCAGTGTCTGTTGTTTCCTTCTTAGTGTTCGTGAGTTCTTCTTCTTTACCTCCCACCTGTATGTGAGAACACATTAAGGTATTTGGATTTCTGTTCCTGCTTGCTAAGGATGATAGCCTCTAGCTCTATCCCGTTCCCACAAAAATCATGATCTTATTCTTTTTTTTTGGCTGTGTAATATTTCACAGTGTGTGTGTACCACATTTTCTTTATCCAGTCTGTCACTGATGAACATTTAGGTTGATTCCATGTCTTTGTTATTGTGAATAGTGCGGCAGTGAACATTCGTGTGCATGTGTCTTTATGGCAGAATGCTTTATATTCCTCTGGTTATATACCCAGTAATGGGATTGCTGGGTCAAGTGGCAGTTCTGCTTTTAGTTCTTTGAGGAATCAGCATATTGCTTTCCACAATGATTGAACTAATTTACACTCCCACCAACAGTTGACTAACTTATTACCACTGCTAACAATGGACTACTTTATCCTGCAATTTCCTACTTAAAATATGTCATCAGATTTTTGCAAAGATGTGCTTGTACTCAGAGTGATGAATAAAATCAGTATCTTGAGTCCCTGAGTCTCCAAGTGTCAGAAACTTAAGCGACCTGTGTAAGACCTGTGTAACTATTGTTAAACCAGTTCAAATCCAAGGTTTACCCTTCTTTCACTGTGTAACTTGGGCAGAATGTCTATTGGTGAGCTTTCTGTGGCTGTTTCTTCTTCTCATTAAATGAATTAATAAT
Organism: Colobus angolensis palliatus; assembly: GCF_000951035.1. Lineage (NCBI taxonomy): Eukaryota > Metazoa > Chordata > Mammalia > Primates > Cercopithecidae > Colobus > Colobus angolensis. The sequence goes on from NW_012116944.1 coordinate 713,426, forward strand.
GTATAAGGGCCTTATAACAGGGCCTGGGAGCTACTAAGTCCTCATTGATGATGACAGTCAGTGCTGGAAAGAGGGTAAAGCAGGTGGGGATGCAAATTGACTCTGAAAGTGAGAGCCTCTTGTGCCTGACTCTATCCCTGGGCCTGATGATGATGGTGATGGTGATGATGATAGTAGCTAACATTTCTATGGCATTATTTGGAGTGTTAATATCAGAGACATTCGAACTAGAGCGACTCCATTTGGAATAGGGGTTGGGTAGAATGAGGCTGGGACCTGCTGGGCCGCATTCTCTGGAGGTTAGGCATTCTTAGTCATAGGAAGAGCTAGGTGGTCAGCAGGACAGGTACCATAAGATACAGGTCACAAAGACCTTACTGATAAAACAGGATGCAGTAAAGAAGCCAGGCAAATCCCACTTTTGGGTGAAAAAAATGACTTCTGTTCATCCTCACTGCTCATTGTATGCTAACTATAATACATTAACATGCTAAAAGCCACTCCCACCAGCACCATGACAGTTTACAAATGCCATGGCAACATCCGAAAGCCACCCAATAGGGTCTAAAAGGGGGAGGAACCCACAGTTCCAGGAACTACCGGCTTTTTTTTCTGGAAAACTCATGAATAATCCACCCTTTGTTTAGCATATGATCATGAAATAACCATAAAAGCAGCCAACCAGCAGCCCTCGGGGCTACTCTGGCTTTGGAGAAGACATTCTTTTATTCCTTTACTTTCTTAATAAACTTGCTTTCACTTTACTCTGTGGACTCACCCCAAGTTCTTTCTTGCATGAGATCTAAGAACCCTCTCTTGGGGTCTGGATCAGGCTTTTCTGGTAACATTAATGTCTTCCCTGTGTTCAGTATAGGCCAAACAAACATTCTGAGGAGCAGCTGGATAGCCATGATCCAACCATCTCTCTCCTCCCATTTTGAGATTTCATGATGCAGGCTTCATTTCTGGGGTAAGGTATTGTGCTCTGGGCCCATGAGAAGACTTCATAAGAATAACACACGAAGCTCTTATCCCATCATTGTGGACATTTCCCCAAGGTTTAGCTGAGGCGATATTTGAATAGTGACTGTAGGGGAGAAAATGGTCAGTGTGCAAGAGACTTGCCTGAGTAGATAGCAAAGAACGATTTGTGAATTGGGTTGTCACTGAACCAGAATAGGTTCAGAAAGGCTCCATGCTGCTGCGTGGTTAGAGATGATTTATAGATAGAAAGAGGAAAGTTATGTACAGAAAATGGAAATGAGGTACAGAAACAGCCAGATTGATTACAGCTTGGCGTTTGCCTTATTTGAATACAGTTTGAACAGCTGGCCTGTGAGTGGCTGAAACTTGGCGATTGGTATTAGAGTAGGTTTCACTCTGTTTACACACCAATCGGGTTACGGTTCACTATGTATGGGGAAAGCTTTAGGCCAAACTTAAAATATGTAAGAAGGCAGCTTTAGGCTAACCTTAATTTAACAATAGGCTTAGAACTGAGAGGGGAAAGGAGAGCCAAAAGCAGTAGACCACAGGGTTCTGGGGACAAGTTTCTCTGACTTCATGACTTTTGGCTCAGCTCAACCTTACTGACCCTTCCTTGTCTGACGAGTGAGCTGGGGGTCCCTTGATCCAGAATGGAGGTCCAAGATGTCAAGAAATGCACATTTATCTACAGGATTTTATTTACTTATTCAAACAAAGGCAAAGAACAGTCATTATAACTAACAAGGTCAAACAACTTACGTCCACTCCTTCAGTCCCCAAAGTGAATGGTTTTCTGTGTTTAGCTTCCCCTTTCCTCCCAGAGTCAGAGTGTACCTGCAATTTCAGATATTAAGTAAAAACAGACACCGCTTCTGCCTATGCAGCCTCCTGGATCAGAGGCAACACAGTGGAGTCCTGTCTGCTCTTGGCCCCAACATTCACCTTTTTGCTAAGGCTCGTGGGCTGCCATCACACCGGGTGACTGTGTGTGCATGTGTGTGTGTGTGTGTGCGTGTGTGCACATGCCTGTGTGCACAAGGGATGTAAGTGGCATAGAAAAAACCTCTGAAATAAAAATTTCTTCCCACTAGGTGGCCTCAGTACCTGTAGTTCTGTGTGAATCTCTCCTTCCAGTTAAGGCATTGACAGGCCTTAAAAGTATAATTCAGCTAAGGAAGCAATTTAAGCTTTCATTTGTGACTTTATTTTTATTATAAAAGTACATATTGACTGGGTATGGTGGCTCAGGCCTGTAATCCCAGCACTTTAGGAGGCCGAGGCAGGCGGGTCACCAGGTCAAGAGATTGAGACCAGCCTAGCCAATATGGTGAAACCCCATCTCTACTAAAAATACAAAAATTAGCCTGGCATGGTGGTGCATACCTGTAGTCCCAGCTACTAGGGAGGCTGAGGCAGGAGAATTGCTTGAATCCAGGAGGCGGAGGTTGCAGTGAGCTGAGACTGCGCCACTTCACTCCAGCCTGGCAACAGAGTGAGACTCCGTCTCAGAAAAAAAAAAAAAAAATCACGTATTACATGAGTTCTGTGGAAGGTAAATTTTAATGAGGTGGGTGATATGAAATTCAGGTATTTCCCTGAAGGAAAATATCAACATGCAAATACTGCAGGGGAAAGGAATAGTTCTTCTCATCTGCAATGCACAGTATGTCAAGATGGACAGATGACTGATGGCTGGAGTCTATTAGCAGAAATATTGCTACACAGGCAGTATGCTCAGAAGACACAGTATTTGCCTAGCACTTATTTTTTATTTAACTTGGGCTACCAGCCAGCAATTAGGTCCAGGCTCTTATATTGACCCTTGCGGGCAGAAGAGGAGGTTTAGTGCTTGAGATGCCTTTCCCAGAGCTGGATCTTAAGGACAAGTTCAAGTCTTGATGAGGGGGCAGACTTGGGGCCAACATCAGCCAGTAAGTCATAGACCAAACCATTGTAAAATGAGGCCTAGTTGAATGATAAGTGAAGAGCTAAGCATCAGGCCACATATTTGGGGGCTGTTGGGTAGAACATAGCAGGGGCATCAGTCTCTCTGACTCTCCTTTGAATATTCTACAGTCTAGAAACAAACAAGGAGGGCTAAGAAATTGAAACTCCTGTTTTCATAGGAGACACAGTGGGATTCACACCGTTACTCCTTGCTTTCCTAAGTGTGTTAGTTAGGATGTCTGGATGATATTTACTATCTCATGTAAAAGCAAGTTGTAACTCAGGGCAATTCTGAGGCTAGTAATTGATGCCATCAGATACTCAAGTTTGGTTTCAATTGATGCCAGCAAGTATTCAAGTTCTATCCTTCTGCTCTGCCATCATCAGTATGCTGACTGTTGTCATCAAAAATATTGTCTTGGCCGGGCGCGGTGGCTCAAGCCTGTAATCCCAGCACTTTGGGAGGCCGAGACGGGTGGATCACGAGGTCAGGAGATCGAGACCATCCGAGACCATCCTGAGCTACACGGTGAAACCCCGTCTCTACTAAAAAATACGAAAACTAGCTGGGCGAGATGGTGGGCACCTGTAGTCCCAGCTACTCGGGAGGCTGAGGCAGGAGAATGGCGTAAACCCAGGAGGTGG
>NW_012116944.1:717139-722598 GCF_000951035.1 Colobus angolensis palliatus
ATGAAAGGCAAAAAGAAAAAAAGTGAGGAGTGGGAGTTTCTTATGCACTCTTTTTTTATGAGGAAGGGAAGCATATCTCAGAAGCCTCTTGAAGATTTGTTCTTGCATACTGTGGCCTGAATAAGTCACATGCTTATGCCCTAGCTGTGACAGTCTCTGGAGTGAGAGGTGAACTTTACCAGCAGGGGAGGAGTGGGGCAATGTAGTCAATAGACAACTAAATATCTGAAGCATGGGGCAAGAATCTTAATATCTCTGTCCTTAGTTTTCTTTACCCATAAATTGGTGTTTCAGAATTATGTTCTTAACAGAATGCCTGATACACAAGACAAAGTCAATCAAAGCATGTTCTTTCATTTCCAGCATCCATAGTTCAAGAATTTCAGGAAGCTGTTGCTGCAATAGTCATGTGTTCTTTGGTTATGAAGTCCAGACAGGACGAATGATGGGAGAAAGTGATCTTGACTTAGATAGGGTCAGCCCCTTCCCACTAGATCTCATGGCAACATGAGGGTCAAGCAGTGATGGGGAACAGAGAGTGGGGAACAATAAACCATACAAGGAAAAAAAAAGACCAGATTTTGAATGCTTTCTATTAATATGTGCAAAGCACTACAAAAGTGTGTGTATTTCCAAAATCCAAATCATGATCCCACTTAGGAAGTTGATGCTCCTATCTCAGTTGCCCTTACATATGAATGACGTTTCAAGTAGCATCATTACAAAACAGGGAGGCACTGGGGTGATAGTTCATGAAGATGTGAGCAGAGCTAACTCCCTCATGCTAATAATGCAGAAGGCTATACATTCATATGTGTCCATCCCAGCCGGAAGGCTCAAGAGACCATTGATATGGTACCTTGAGAATCCACAAGTGGCTGGGAACAGTTGGGATGCTCAAACGGAGATAGATACTTTTAATATGCAAGAAAGGGAAGAAAAAGGAAAATATGGTTTTGGAAATCATAATGAAAGTATTCCTCTAGGCATGCATGATCAATTTGTGTTAAAAATGATTAGGTGGGCCAGGTGCGGTGGCTCATACCTGTAATCCCAGCACTTTGGGAGGCTTATGTGGGCGGGTCATCTGAGGTCAAGAGTTCGAGACCAGCCATGGCCAACATGGTAAGACCTGTCTTTACTAAAAATACAAAAATTAGCTAGGTGTGGTGGCTGGCACCTGTAATCCCAGCTACTTAGGAGGCTGAGGCAGGAGAAATGTTTGAACCTGGGAGGCGGAGGTCGCAGTGAGCTGAGATTGGGCTACTCTAAACCAGCCAGGGCAACAGAGTGAAGACTCCATCTCAAAAAAAGAAAAAAAAAAAAATCATTAGGTGGCTAGCTGAAGGAGAATGGAACATTTCCATAATGGCAAAGTTATACCACACAGATACATGCTCAGATACAGGGGGAAAACTTGCACAAAGCAAAAGCACAACATGATATTAGACCATCATCACATTGATCCAGGGGTCAGGCTCAGCATCATCAACTTGTGCTAAGATATGATTATGTCTTCTGATGTGATGTTACTTGAGCCCATTGAGCCTTTAGACTGAACAGGAATGGCTAAACAACACTATAAGACAGCAGCAAAGACAAATCCAAACCCAGAACGTGGAACATTCTCCACGATCATCGAAACTATCTATTTCACAAGTCTGGGTGAATGAACTAGATTAAAAAAGACTAAAAAGGAAAAATGAAAAAGTGTAATGCCCTCATTGTTCTAAGTGGGATATTGGTTTGAAAAAACAGCTAAAAGACATTTTGGGGTCAATTAGGAAAATCTGAATGTTGTCTGGATATTAGTTGAAATCATAAAGTAGAGATCACTGACTGAAAAAATAAGCAATAAAATAGTATATGACCTAATCTCAGTTAAACACACGTAATACGTACATATATACATAGAAAACAACCCAGAATGACAGTCAGTAAGCTGTTAACAATGGTGTTCTCTGCAAGGCAGAAATGTGATGTTTTTATTTTTAAAGCTATACTTGCTTCTACTTCATTATTTTCTACTCTACATGTGTTCTGTTCCTGTAATAACAGTTTATTTTAAAAGGTAAAAATTACATACAAAGCGGGGAGAAAATAGAAAAACACATATTGTTTAATTCTTAATTTTGCTGAAATCTGGCTTGGTCTAGAAAAGTGAGGAGCAGTTTTATTCCTTATTGTCACTGCCCCTTTTCATCTCAGGAGCAATTGTGGAAGGTTCTAGCAATGGTGGCCTGTTTTCCGTGACTGTCACGCAATTATAATCAATCTGGCTACTTTCACCCAGCAGTGACATTTTCTCAGTCGGTTTCCTGGAACATATTTTGAAGTCTAAGAACTTCCAGTACAAAGTACATGCAGTGTTTTTGCTTTTTAATAGTTAGAATGAACAGCCTCTCCCACCCCTGCTCAAAAAAATCAGAACCACAGAATCACAAAGTGATTCCAGCACAGACAGCCACGTCATGGACAGGTCCATGGGCCTCCTGATGCAGGAGCCTGGGTTTCTTTCTTCCAATTAGTTAATTAACTCACATATATTTCGTATATATTTATCATCTATTGTATGTGGGTACTGAAGGAATACAGAAAAGCAGTGCTACTCCTGCCCACGATGCTTGACCTTCTCTTAGAGGAGTGCTTTGATGGGAATGCCTCCCTTGGGTTCAAAAGACCTTTGTTTTTTTAAACAATAAACTAAAAATCTAAATATGCTTTGATATGAATTTTCTTATAGGAGAGATTCTTAGTTCAACATCAATGTTCAATTACAGGGACAAAAATGTTCCTCCCTCCTTTTTCCTGGGAAAGTCAATTTTCCAATGGTTATGTGTGAAGAAATAAAAGAGAAAGAGCTCTGTGCAAAATCAGGGCCTCTGTCTGAACCACAGTGCATCCTAGGGAAAATGTTCTTTACTGCCTTATTGGACAGCAAATAGCACTTTTAAAAGATTTAGGGACTCGCTGTTTCTTGGACGGATCATTTTGTAAGTATTTCTTAAATGAGTATTGCAGACAGAAGCCACAAGTCAGGTATGGCTGTGATGAGAAAGACTAGGCTCAGCATTTAACTTTTAATCTTTTTTATTTTTCATAGCAGGAGAACTATCCCCAGAAGGACAGAACTGGACATGGAAACAGATTGTCCCAATAAATGACATCGATTATTTCAGCAGCACAGGCAGGGCTCGGATCATAGGTCTTGTTGTTTTTCTGGAATACTGTGTTTTAGTATTTTATATCTTTATAAAATTACATTCTATTATAACCCAAAGTGTAAGAAAAATATCCACAAGCCCATATTGATTAGAGTTAATGATTGAATAAGTTAATAAATGGGGAAGAAGAGACAAATCTCTGTGGAAGAATTCAAAGAAATTTATGTAGGCAAATATATGTAGGTAAAACTGCCTTAGGAGAGGTGGCGCATAACCCCCACTCCTTAAATGTGGAGTTTGCATAGTGACTTCCTTCTAAAGAGCACAGTATCAAAAGGGAGAGGGGAAAAAAGAGTGTCTTTGCAGTGGAGAAATCTGACAAATATTACTTTAGCCAATGTACCAAGGTAAACATCAACAGTCATATCAATAGTATGTGCCTTTAATGTGATGTGATAAAGGTATCACTTATCTATGTGATCTTCCTCCCCTAAAACCTGTAACTCTAGTCTAATCCTGAGAAAAACATCAGACAAATCCCAGTAGTGGGTGCATCCTACAATATATCTGATCAAGACTCCCCAAAACTGTCAAGATCATTAACAATAAGGAAAGACTAAAAAACTGTCACAGCCAAGAGGAGCCTAAGGGGACATGACAACTAAAGGTAATGTGAGATCCTAGATGAGATTCTGGAAGAGGAAAAGGGAGGAAGTCTTTAATGTATTGTACTATTGACTCTTTTTTTTTTTTTTTTTTTGAGACAGGGTCTCACTTTGGGAGTTCAGTGGCACAATCTTGCCTCATTGCACTCTCGACCTCCTGGGTTCAAGTGATCCTCCCACCTCAGCCTCCTAAGTAGCTGGGACTCCAGAAGTACACCACCATGCCTGGCTAAGTTTTATATTTTTTGTAGAGACAGATATTGCTAAGTTTTATATTTTTTGTAGAGACAGATATTTTTTGTAGAGACCATGTTGCTCAGGCTGGTCTCGAATTCCTGAGCTCAAGCGATCCACCTGCCTTGGCCTCTCAAAGTGCTAGGGTTACAGGTGTGAGCCACCATGCCAGCCTTATTGCACTTTTGACTTTAATGATTTATCAACATTGGCTCATTAATTGTAACAGATGGGCTATAATGTAAAATGTTAATTGAAACTGTGTGGGGTAGGCATAGAGGAACTCTTTGTATTATCTTCTCATTTTTTGGGTAAATCTAGAAGTAAAATCTATTCTAAAAGTGTATGTTTTTGTTTTTTGTTTAATTTTTGTTTATTTATTTATTTATTTTAGACAGAGTCTCGCTCTGTCACCCAGGCTGGAATGCAGTGGTGTGATTTAGACTCACTGCAACCTCCGCCTCCTGAGTTCAAGTGATTCTCCTGCCTCAGCCTCGCAAGGAGCTGGGATTACAGGTGCAAGCCACCACGCCCAGCTAATTTTTGTATTTTCGGTAGAGACGGGGTTTCACTGTGTTGGCCGGGCTGGTCTCGAACTCCTGGTCTCAAGTGATCTGCCTGCTTTGGCCTCCCCAAGCACTGGGATTACAGTTGTGAGCCACTGTGCTCAGCCTTAAAAATGAGGTGTATGTTTTCAAAAGTGCATTCTCTACCAAGAGAAGGCTGGGGAGCTCATGTATTAGATCTTACAGCTGAGCTCTGGGAATGACTATCCGGGGATATACAGGAAATATTTAGGTGGCCGTGGAATACCGCAGCAGCCCCCAACATTTCTGGCACCAGGGGCCAGTTTTAGTGGAAGACAATTTTCCTCAGACTGTGGGGAGGAGGGATGGTTTCCAGATGATTCAAGCACATTGCATTCATTGTACACTTTATTTCTATCATTTTTACATTGTAATACAAAATGAAGTAATTATACAACTCTCCTTGATGTAGAATCAGTGGGAATGCTGAGCGTGTTTTCCTACAACTAGACGGTCCCATCTCGGGGGCACAGGGGAAGCAATGACAGATTATCAGGCATTAGATTCTCCTGAGGAGTGTGCAACCTAGCTCCCTCACATGAGCAATTCACAGCAGGGTCCACGCTTCTGTGAGAATCTAATGCCGCTGATCTGATAGGCGGTGGAGCCCAGGTGGTAATGCGAGTGATGGGGAGGAACTATAAGTACGGATGAAGCTTTGCTCGCTTGCCTGCCGCTCATCTCCTGCTGTGCAGCCTGATTCCTAAGAGGCCACCAACTGGTACCTCTAGATTACTGTATATGGCAACACAGTAACTTTGTAAAATTTTTGTGGGTAATAGTAGGTGTACATATTCATAGGATACATG